>NC_047022.1:11343534-11380511 GCF_902652985.1 Pecten maximus | reverse complement strand
TGACCGTCCATACGGATTTGATGGCAAATATGACCGTCCACATGGAGTACTTATCGCGGGAGATTTAAACGCGAGACTGAATGGAGTACCAACATATCAAGTTCCAGCGCACATAGCTGATCGAATGAAAAGCTTTGTTAAAGACCGTGGTATTACTGTAACAAATCTCTTAGAGACATGTGGGGGTATTGATTGATAACTCCGTGGATTTATTCTTACAGCACATTGAAATATTTTTTGACTGAAAAAACTGAAATTGCATCGGATCATCACACAGTCTCATGTGTTTTATACATACCCGTGAGACATGGAAACCAAAGCGACCCGATATTACCGAATGATTCCCGTGCATGGAAAAGGGCAAGTACTAATAAGCTCATAGATTACCAACTTTAGGATATGCCGCTCTAAGGACACACTATGATGTTCACGCGTACACGGAAATACTTAGTTGTCGATTATTTTCATCAGCGAACTCTACCATTCCACGAATGAAGCGAAATCCGCATTAAAATTGGTTTGGTGAAGTGGAGGAAAGCTGGAGTACCCGGAGAAAAGCCACCGGCCTACGGTCAGTACCTGGCAACTGCCCCACGCAGGTTTCGAAATCGCAACCCAGAGGTGGAGGGCTAGTGGTAAAGTGTCGGGACGCTTTGACCACTCGGCCACGCGGCCCCGCATTAAAAACCCTACTGGACGGCCAATGTGAATCATGCACACAAAGAGGTACTGAACACAAGAAAAATATGGAAACATGAAGGACAACCAAGAGGCGACCAACACAAATCATACTGGGATTATTAAGAAGCTAAAAAGTGTTTCAGAAATGTTTATTGCTGTGCCTAAGAACAGTATGTGAAGGAATGCGAACTTGACTTTGAAAAAAACGGTAGAATACGATATCAGGCTGTTCTGAAAAATAATCCGAGCTAGGAAATGTCCCAAATCGGGTCAAGGTCGGGAAGTTGTACATGGCCATATTTCTTATATCAAGCCTGGGAAAATATCGAATGCCTTCACAAAGCTAAACAAAGCACCATGAGTTGACAGCGTATGCAACGGTTATTTGCGATATGGAGGACGAACATTAATGTTTAACGTACTTAAAAAACGAACTACACTTCATACCGAAAACATGGAAATGCCAATTAATGACACCAATCTACAAAGGCGGATAGAAACCTAAGAATATCCCAGACAATCATCCCCCCATTTCCCTGCTTCATTCGTTATATAAACAAATGAAAAGGGTTATCAATGAACGAATACAGCAATGGCTGAAAGTAACGGACAATAAACTCTGTGTTCAGCAACAAGGCTTCTCCAGAAACAACTGAGCTGTGAAACGGTAGTGTTTGACCTCAAAGAATGTGTTTATCACAACATTGAGAAACAAAATAATGTCTTCGCCGCCATTCTAGACAACTGAAAAGCGTTTTACACAACCTGGCATAAAGGACTCGTCCACAAAATGTGGGGGTTTGGTATTTGATAGTATATATAGAGAATATATGGTCAGTGTCTTAAAATATAAGCTGTACTTTGGCGAGGGTAAAGAAAGACAAAAATGGCGAGCCTTGGCGAGCCAATTTTGTCTTTTTGTCCGGAACCAAAAAAGGCAGCTTATATTTAAAGACACTCACCATGTATTCTATTAATCCAACAACAATAACAATAATTATTTTGAAGTGAAACGGTGTCATAAATGACAGAAACATGTTCGTTGTTTCACTTTGAAGTAGGTCAATCGAATTGACGCACGTGCTAAGATCCCAAAATACAGCTGTTTTCCGTCACTGCCGTATATAGATTATAAAGTTTCCACATATTTCTGAAACTGTCATTTTTGTATATTTCACTAGAGGTCATCGTTAACAACCTTCATCGTCAGAATAGCTACAGTTTGTGTTTCATTGTGGTAGAAGGAAGTCACACAATAACGGGATGTTTCTTCACAGGAATGAAACCTCTTATATATACTCGAACATTGGCGTGTGTTATGAGGAAATTAACAATCAAAACACTATCAATACCAGCGGTTTATTCTAACATTTGATATGCACGTTTTGTATCACATTGGAGGATAACATATTGACAATTGTATATTCAGTTCGGCCTGCTTTAGCGATCACCTGTGTTGAGTCTTATCTGTAACGCGATGTACTACCTTTATTCCTACACTGTGTATATCAATGTAACTAAAGCCACGTCAGAGATGTCGTTCACATCAATAACCACTTGTGACGAATTGGTGCAGTCCAAATAATCACGCAGATATAACCGCCCGGAAGGTTAAGAAAACAACAAAATCGGGTAAACAATATGCAAAAAAATGCCTAAACTATCATTTTTTAAAAACATAAATTGTATTATCGACAATTTTGGTGAACATGAATCAAAATCTTACTGGAAATTAATGCATCGACTCAATGGAATATCAGGTAAATCTGAATCAATTCCTTCTGTATATGATAGCAGAAATGGTGAATTAGTATATGGTAACAAGCATAAAGCTGTACGACATCTGAAATTACAGACGAACCGCTTGATACTTTGCTTCAAGATGTCCTAATACTATTGAATCTATGATTTCAACTGTTAGTGAAGCTTAATGTATTCTTTTAACTCTTAAGCTAAACGAAACTTCTGGTGAAGACACTATTAGTCACGAAATGTTACAAAGTACTACTGAATGTATTCCCCTAAATTTACTATTTAAGTTGTCCTTAAGTCGATGTAAGTTTCCCAGCCAACGGAGGACTGCCACGGTAATGCCTTTATTCAAGAAAGGTGAATGTTTCCTATCTTCCAACTATAGACCAATATCTCTTTTTAGTACCGTTAGTAACGTTTTTAATGTATAAACACCTACACAACTTTGTCATCAATAACAATCTTCTATATAGATATCAGTCTGGTTTTCTTACGAGTCACTCAACTGTGTCCTAACTAGTAGACAGGTGCTGTTGCAGGAATGCTCTAAAACCGCCCACGAAGGAAATCGATCCTTTACCTAATTCCCGGATAGACATATTCATGGGGCATCTGATAGCACATATGAAAACCTTGTTCCGTTCCGGACATGCGAGAACGAGGCCATTTTGTACTAAAGTCGTAAATACTCACAAGCACACTTTATCAAGTACTTATAAGGTCAAAATGTTATTTATTTGTAAGGAAAATTGTACTAAAATTACATTTATATATCTGGCAACGTAATCGGGTTTCGATTGTATGAATCTTTTCGTTAGTTTCTGTGAAATTTGACATCAAACATAAAAAAATAATATTTCTCATGAAGTTGAATGCACGTTTAAACGGCATTTTTTCTACTTCAAACAACGAGTACTATCGAATTTTGTCGATAGAAAATATCTCCATTCATTTGTGTAACCCATGAAAAAAATTGCGCTTCAGAATTACTGGATATGCCTCGTTTTTGCAACTTCTATTAGTCAACCCCCAATACATTTTTATATAGATCAAAGTGCTGAAAGCACTGCATGCTAGTGAAGACATCTCGTCCGGACAAGAAATACGTTGAAAATATTATAGGAAACACGTTTGGACGAATTCGCCTTCAAGGAAACTATTTGTTTCAACATTTTTGTCTGGATAATGTTAGTCCCTTTACCAATTTTCCTATCTCCATGACTTTGTTGTACAACTAATGTGCTTTGTTCTTGCTCATTCAGCTCATCATGTATTATTTGTGTATTTAGAACTTAAAATCTTTTTTATATATTTATATGAGTATTATATTCCTTCACAGCTACATTCTAGACACTGTCGGTCATTTTTGAAGAGTGGTAATGACGCTTCGTTGTGTATATCAGAAACATTCAATGTAGCATCTTCCCTACATTCTGGATTATATGTATTAACGGGCTATTTACTTTATCAGTAGCATAAACGTGGTTGGTCGAAGTGGTTTTCGAGACTGACTATGGACATAGACCCCAAGGTAGAAGAGAACACTGGCGATATGAGCACATATACCACCAGTCTTCCTACCGGTTGGACACGTACAGTAGTAATTCTGTATTGGTGGTTGTTCGGTAACTGAGTACTGGATACATGTTGTATTTCGTTTGCGATTGATGACGAGATCGGATTTGACATCGAATCAGGTCAGAAGAGTGTTGGTATGCCATGACTTCATAATCTCCATCTGCTGTCAAATGTTCCGATATGTATCCGGGGGCCAACTTCACCTGGTACGTCCCACATGCCAAAGTTTATAGATATTCTTGGTCAAGACGTGGGAACTCGAGGTGGGCTGCCTCTAGCTTCTGCCATTGGGATTTGGGATAGGTCTGGCTCTTTCTAAACACGCTCTGCTATGATGTTGGACTTGTTTAGAAGTGAATTCATCTCCAGACCAACTTTTTCATCTTCGGCTGTTTTTGTTGATGAAGGCTGATATATGGGTCCACGTAGCCAATTCAGACATGCCGTGACACTTTTCAGAAGACTTTCGAGATTTTTGATGAAGCAGTTTGATGTGAGTTCAGTTAAAAAAAATCTGAATTGCTTGAAACGAGAGTGATAACTTTCGACCACCCATCTTGTTTTAGTGATACACCTGTCTGTGTTTGCCTCTATACCATCATGTTGAATCTGTCCAGGTTTGAGAAATGTCTGCATGTGAGTCTCGTATCCCTCGTCTGATAGTTTGCTCAAAATGTCTCGGAAACCCCTGTCTACAATTACCTGATCATCTTCCTCTAGGATACATGACATACTTTGTAATGAGGTAAGTATCTTGTCAGTGATTTTGGCGTCATTATCATTACCAGGAAATGGGCCGACAGTGTCTAGAGCGTAACCGTTAGGGAACACAATACTCATAATCTTCACGTAGTTGCCTTTTTTTGACCGCAGTAACTTTTCCGCTGAAACTCATGTTCTTCACTTTTGCCGATATATATATACATGTACCATCCAATATTACAGTGACTTTGTTGCCGAAGAATGTTTTTGTGAAAACTGTATTGTGATCCAACGCTTGCGCCCTAGACACGTGATCCGGACAAAGATGTGTGGGAACTACGGCTTGATATAGAGCATCTGTAACGATCTGGAAAATTCTGCTGACGCTCGATTTGTGAATGCGGAAAAGAGAAGCCAACTGAGTGAAAGATATGTCTGTTTTAAGTTTAACCCAATACAGCAGAAGGGCATTCTTAGATGACAATGCTTTTGTACCAGTAATATGTTCGGAACATGCATCGTGTATTTGATTAAATTGATTACGATCCCAGCCTGTCCAAGCTTGGCAATCTTCATCATCCATGTTGTCGAAGTTTAATACAATCAGCGACACGTTATTGGACATGTTCTGTATGATTTTGAGTAAATTGTTGATAACAGCTGGTGACTTGGTGGATAAGTGATTAACAAGTTTATCCCTCCCTGTCAAAACCGGCTCAATGTCAGGACTGATATCCTTACCAAGAAGATGACTTGAACACACCCTGGAATGAATTCTCAGGCATGTACAGCTTATGTTTGATAAGCAGCTGGTGTCTTGCTTTCTCACTGATGCAGCTAGAACCCTTCATGTTGTAAGTTCGACAAATGCTACATTTTCTGTTCGAAGAAGGGGCATTGTATAAATCATCTACAGAAAGATACCCGTCTAGAGTGTCAGATTCGTCAACAGAATCATCATTGTCTACGGAAGGTTTTTTTTCCGTTCCGGTTAATTGGCATTCTCGAATGCAGGACGTTTCTTGAGGTATCTGAGAAAGCATTTTGGACACATCTTTGCTTCTGTTGATTTAGAAAGTATGACACCTTCAGAAAGGAGAACATCTTTCATCCAGTCCTGAATTTTTCGCGGATGTTTACCATCGCCAACCTGGTTGTACTTGAACTTAACTTTATATCCCAACCCAACGCAGGAGTTCTCCACTTTCCTATTTAAGACAAAGACAGCTTTACTACAGAATAACTGAACTAAATAGAATTGTAAAACGTAACAGCAATTATAACAACACGCCGAGCACCATTCGCGGTGAGTAGTCTAAAGACCAAGTGGCAAATGGAACTGTTGTGTGGCACACCCCAACGGAGGAGAAGCTTTGAAGAAGTACAGAAGACGAAGAAGGTCCAGTGAGAAAAATGATGAATCATACGTAATACGGAACTACTATAAATATGCTAAACATAGTAGAACATAATACATTGCCATGGACATTGTATCAAATCTTTTTCATAATAAATCAATACGTTGTATTATTGTGTACGACAAGGACCACTTGTATCGCCCGTGCATTTTTTCCACATACATTTTTCAACATTGAAAAACTGCCCTTATCCAGTGATTCGGAACGACTTTCCTTTGCTGGTATTCAGAGGGACAGTCAAATATGTTTTTAAAACACTAACATCGATAGTACTCACATATTATCGTGCCGAATTTGCCGCTTACAAAAACCAGAATAGAGCTTTTCTATATCTGGGGCTTTATGAAAGCCCCATATCTCGCTAGCGTACTCGAGTACACTAATGACATATGTATCAAAGACTGAACATTTTGTACTAATATTGAAATTATTTTCTTCAGTTTACAATTAATTGCAAAAATAAAAACGAAAAAAAAAGAAGACTTTTCTTACCTGCTTAGCAATGTGTTTCTGAGTAACATTAAACTTTCCATCAAAATTCCATGATGCTTGAATTGACTTACTAAATTATTTCCTGGTTATTGTAGGTCCATTTTTCACCATCTTTGATGTTCCATCCATTTCGAAATATAACAATTTTAGTTTTAGAAACATTAAAGTTTAACTTCCATTCGAAGTTATATACGTATAATGAATCTAGAGGTTTCTGGAGTGCCTCTGGTGTTTCTGCAATCAATACCATGTGACTGTCATCTGTATACATAAGTAAAAACAGATTTAAGAGACCTATTTCAATAGATTGACAATTTAAAGTGATACATTTCATTTCGCAATCATACATATAGACTGTACAGTATCGGTGAGAGCATCTCTCCCTGAAATAAACTTATTTTGTTTGGGTAGTACTCTGAACTTTATACACGATTTTTTATTTTCATATAACGACTGAATGATATTCAACATTTTCCCTTTGATACCATATTGTATAAGTTAAGACCACAAACAACTTCTTTCAATTAAATCAAAACCCTTTTGTGAAGTCTATAAAGCAATAGTATAGTCTGTTTTTCATTTTAAGTGTTTTATTGATTAAGGTTTGTAATGCAAAAACGGCATCTACCGTCGAAAAACCTGGTTTGAATCCAAATTGAACATCGGTAATTATTTGATGTTTTCTATCCCATTTAAGTAGTCTTTGAATTAACACTCAACTAAATAATTTACCCAAACAGCTTAATAATGAAATGCCCCTATAGTTGTTAGGGCCATCCATGTCTCCATTTTTGGCTATCTGTACAACATACGCTTTGGACCAGGCTTCTGGAAAATACCCAGCAACTTTTGTTTCTTTTTACTTCGCTGATTGCAATTACAATTTCATCTTCTGTTATGATTTTGTCTAACTCCTCATAATCTGCATCACAATTTCCATCTATTATTTTCAGTATTTACGAATTGTTCCATATCCAGAATTTTGAATTTAAAGATGAAATCATCTAAGCCTATGGTTCGTCAGACTAATTCGAACATTTCGCCTTTATATCTGTTATATTCTCTCTTAAGTTATTTTCAAATAGAACGTTTTCTATCTATTAGAACCCCGTATGGTTCGTGTGTGACCTAACATTGTTAAAGGTTGACAATGCAGTTTTGTATTCTCGATACCTTTTATTTATACTCATTTGTAAACCATGGTTTGTCTTCTTTGACGCAGTTATTGCTCCTCTTATTATTAGCAAACTCACATATACGATAATAATTTCCAACCGAAATTGTTAACATAACTATCAGCACTTTCTAGTGATCATTTCCTCATCATTATTATAATTCAATATTTCAATTCTGTTCAATAGAGAATTATTAAAACAATCATTTACTATTAGATCCTATTTACAACCTGTGTGGGAATTTATATCGCCACTAACATATACCTCGCCCCTCTCTTTATATTGGGCGAATAAATCTTCCAAGATCAAGAAGAGGTCAACATTGTTGTCATTTTGATAGAATACTCTATTCTCTGGAGAAAAGTAACAAAACATTATAAAAAGATAAAAAAAAATGGAATATTTTAGCATGACAATGCTTTTGTGGATTTGATATTCAAGGGATAAATTATTTGCTAATGATTGTTTGTAGAAGATATATATATGAGGAATTCACAGCATCAAAGTGGTTTAAATTAGCAAAATAGACCAACAGAATATGAGTGGTTAGAACGGTCCACATGAACACCATAAAACAGAGATAAAGTAAAATATGTTTTCTTTCCTTTATTTCTGATTTTAGAAGTTAGAGATATAACTTTATAAACAACAGGTTACATCTTCAAAAGTAATTTACACTATCGCAAAACGTATCATCCGGTTAAAAGACACGTAGACATCTTCGTTGATACCCCCACTGCTACTGCTCATTACTTACACACACTGTGACGTGGTTGAAGACATCTTGTGTCAGTGAACAAGAGAACAGTGTCGTGTACGTTGAGTAAGCCAGATATTAATCTTCTTTGAAAAAAAGTCGCTGTAGCAAAAAAAAACAAAAAAACAACAAAAAACGGCATAGTTCTGCTGGTCATTGCTGTCGCCACCTTAAAAGGAAGAAAAAGGTCGCCACTTTAAAAGGAAGAAAAGGAAGAGAGAAGAATATAAGACTCTTTCATATGTGTATTATGTAGGATAAGGATATTCCACCCGAGGGGTCACAAAATGTGGTATCACTACCAAATTTCTGGCGAATGTGTCCCTCAGTCATACATTTTCTTCAATTTTTTAATTTCTTTATTTGACGTTTTTACTGAAAATACTTGTGATTTTCTGATAGATCATACCCGATTTTGGCAAACCAAGTATGCACACAAATTTCATTCATTTTGTCGTTAAATGATCAACGAATGAACAATTCGCCGATAAAAATTGCCATAACTTGACCGACTTTTGACGTGGCCGTGATCAAATTGTCAACATCCGAGAAAAAGAAGTTCTATCAACAATACTTTGAAAAATCCAACGCTGAAATGAGTTATCCAATTTTACATATGACTTGATTTGCATATCGACATATTTGATCATTTCATGGAACAAACTGTACGTTTTATTGCCAAGTCACATTTTTTATAAAATACTACGTCACTGCATGACGTCATGACTGTCATTGGAATTCCATTCATAGTTCAAGATTATTGAGAGTGATGTCGATCTCGATCGCCATGACGCGGCGATGTTTCGTGGGTGGTAATTTTAAATTCACGGGGATTTTGGCAACGTCATGTGTGAACAAGCAAAGAGTGACTCGATACGAGTATTCGATCTTTTCTGTGACATAGGATTATGTGTTTAACCGGTTTTCTTGATAGAATGACGAAGGTAGGTCCGTCGATAACGATGTTCATATTGAAATGCTAAGATGACAGTTAGTTTTCCTGGTTTAGGGGTGTCAGTTTTACCGAATGTTCGTTCATTTAAGAGCCAATTCCCAATTTTAAAATACACTGGTTACTGAGTAGTCCTAGAGTAAACAAATTCCAGGCCCTTGTGCTGACGCAAACGGAACCATTAATTTCATCGGTTGTGATGTTTGACATTTTCTTTTTTATGGTTTTTATTCAACTTCCTATCATTGTCAGGTGATTGTGTGTGTTTGCATGTTTTTAATGGCAAATAACAAACCTGTAGGGTAAGCTAGTCTGCAATGTACTGTAACTGTCACAACAAGCCTGTAGGCCTACAGTAGTCTAGTACAGTACAGTAACGGAGTTATATTTTTGCTCAGATGAATCTTCTAATCATTTAACCGTGTAGCCCTATAGGTGTTTTGCTGATATGATACATATTTATCTCAGAATGTGTGTATTTTTATAGTTAAATCCAGCGTTTCCAAACCGAAACCGAAGATTGAATGAATCTAAGGACTATCGGATGTAAACACAAGCCCACGACATTGTAAGAGTTGTCCACCTTAAACCCAGATTACTCCGCGCGCGTGAAATGCTATGTAAGATAGATTTATCTTACATAGCTATCTTACATGGGCAACTCTATCCAACATGGCGAGATATGAGAGAAATCAAAATATCAAAAAGATCCAATGGACAATTATGACATCAAGGATATAATTATATCGATGGTAGATATTGGCTTTCAAACTTAAAATGAATGGAAATTCAAATGATATTTCTTACCGTAAGAGAAACAAGGTGCTTTCTCGATTTTTGGTAGTTTTTGAATCATTATGGAAAGTAACAAAAAAACATATTTCAGTTATTAATCTGTAATTATTCTTTATATCCAAGTGCTTGGTCAATATCAAGATATACCAACATATGTCAAAAACAAGGTGTTTTCTTGTGAGATAGAACCTTGTTGCAATATCAAACTCTCAAATATTAACTGATAGTATGCCTAAACTTACCTTTAATTAAGGAAGTGTATAGATTCAAGACAGATATTGTCTTTATCTGATAGGTAAAGTCGAATATACACACTGTCACTTTGTCATGAATATATTGGTAGAGTGTTGTCCATCCATCAGTCATAAATTTACTCTTATTTTGCCAAGCGGTGTCTTCCTCCATTTTTACCCAATTTATTTGACATTTAGTAGGCTTTATCATCATGGTATGTCATTGTGTTTCCCTGAACTGAGTTGAGATTTGACTATTTTTGCATTTGCATCAGTTTTTCTAGTATTTAATTAATCTCTTTTATTCTTTTAGGGTTTTCATTGTTTTCTATTGGTAGCTAAAGATTTAACGAACAAAGTGCAGTTTATTATTCATATTTTGCATGTATTGACCGTTTTATAAACATGTAAAATAGGATACATTATAAAATATCGATGTAACTTCATCTGATGAATTTCAATGTATTTCTTTGGCACTTTACTAAACATGATGTCACGTTGAAACGCTTGTTCTGACGTCTTCCAAAGAAATCTTTTCTTCAAAGACAACTTAGATAACTTGACAAGGAATTTAAGGACTTTATTTATATATACATTCTAAAACAATTGTCATTTGTCTACTAGAAACCAATTGGTGAGATGGCATGATGAATATCATGTAGTTATTTAATATATCAATTTATTCTGTTTCCTCATTGACTGTTTGTATATCACTTGAACATATCTAATTTCTGATGAAAATCTAAACAAGTGCTTATATTTATTTATCATATACATACATCGTAAAGGGAAATGAATATAAAATCAAAAACACAATTAAAATCCATTAAAACAAGCAATTAAGATTTGTTTTCGAATGATATCGAATTATGTATTTATTTATCTTTTTAGCAACATACAAAGATGTCGAAGTGTGTTTTGTGTTTATTTGTTAATCTAGGCCGCGATCATGAAACGCTGTTAATGTAACTCAAAACATATATCCTATGTTGTCTCAGGTGGACTATCATCGAAAATAAAACAGTGTACAGTGTGCATGTATGCCATAAATGTTCATTTTTTTTCTTTAACGTTTTCTAATGCTAACTTATATATCTTTTGTTATATCTCATTCATCAAATTACGTATGTTTGATATACATACATATATATGTATTAGATGGCCTTTGTTATTATAACAGCCGGCCATTGCGCCAAGGCATACTTAAAGCAGAAGAAAATGCCAGCGATAATTATACACTGCTCAAATATAACTGATAATTGAATGATCTACAATTGCATTTATATGAGACAAAAAGTGGACATATCACCTCTTTTACATTTACATGCCAGTCGTTGTTGTATATACATTAATTAGATTTGTCCACTTAAGACGTGGCATGAATTGATATACGGTCCAGTGGGGAAAAGAATAATGAAATCTTTCAAATATTTGGGGATGATACGAGGGCTCTCAACAAAGAGAACGTTTAAATGAGGGCAAGTTTGTAGGCATGGAGCATAACCGCGGTTTGGCAATAAATCAAATATGTTGATCAAGGTACAAATGTATATGATAGAAACATTGGTGTAATTAAATATGCATCAATAAAAAATGATCTTGTGTTTGCACCACTACCATAAAAAGCAGTTATCTGTGCGGTACCAGGATTTTGATAAGTTCAGAAGTAAATGATGTAAACCATTAAATAAAAGCAATTTAGACATCCACAGAATCATTAGAAGGTTCTTAATAGACATCAACTGATATTCATTTCCACTTCGATATACGTCACCACAACAATTTCGTTCTATTTAAGTAAACTGCATTTTTACATTAACAATCAGCTGCCATTGCATCATGTATAGCTGTGCGCTGTAAGTCCTAATCAACACATGCTCTTTGCACGTGCTCTTGTTCTCGATGGGGTGACGTCAATATGACCTGACCCGGAACTACTTTTACGCGGTCACACACATGCATATGCTCGTCTTCTTGTTTACCTATTCGAGGAAGATTTAAAACGTACTGAAAATGTTCAAAATCGATGAGTTGGTAACTGTTTGGTCAAATAAACAATCAATATCGTAAGGTGTAACGCGTCTACTGGAGTGTTATCACAACAGGCATCCGCTGTCCACGTGTTGTTGTTTACTCGGCAAGTCTCGTGTTTGGTAATATAACAATCTCCCTCCTCGGGTTACAATCCTCATATCTCACCCCAAAAGGGGTGAAAGATTATATTAATCCTACATGATTATAGAAACTCGTCTTTGATCGATGATTTTACAAATGTATACTGATTATCAAGTGCTGTTTGCAGCATCATGGGTACGATCCTTCTGTCAGATTTCGAATATTATTCCATTACTTTAAACGACATCTTATTGGCTTCAAGATTCCAAACGGGGAGTTATGATTGGACGAGTCTCTTGTACGAACGAAATGATACAGTGTTCTCCAACAGTACACCTCAACAAAAGTCGCAAAGTATTGTGTCAAATACTTTTGTATGCTAAGTTTACAGGGGAGATGAATTCGACCAAGTTCAATCAGGGCAACACCAATGAACGGACTTAGTCGTAGAGATCCTAAAAGCATAAAATATGTGGTCAGGGAAACCACGTGTCATTTCCTCGTACAATACCACCAAGGGAGTGGTAGATATAAGCGAAAGTCTTCTTCATTCATGCGGAAAGCAGTTGAAAGCCAAAAGGTATGGACAAAAAAACAGGTGCATTTGTTTTCAGAATTCTTCTGAATTCCTATATACAGATTACCTTATTAGGAAAATGCAACACTGAAAGTAGAATATCACCTATAGGGAACAACCAACCAATTGAAAAAAAAAAACAGATTTTTGAAACAACCCCTGTGTATAGAAAGTTGAGCCAAGGATAAAATGTCTGGCAGCCAATTGATTGGCCAGTATGTTATGAAGCGAAAAATAGATATGTAGCCTGATAGGTAACTATCAATAAGAAATGTTGATATTAATTTCGTAAGTCCGATTGATTTTCCCCCCTAAAGTTCAGGTAATAACAATTAACAGGTAAACATTTAAGATTTTTGAGATTTTTGACTGCAAAATTTACCCATTTTCAAAATGGCTATCCTGGAGAAAATTTGAGCTGAAGGACCCAACCTTTTTTATTAGGTGTTAAATCAGACCTATCATGACTAGTTATCTAACATTCCTTTTTTGTTCCTCATTAATTCTTTATCATATACATACATCGTAAAGGGAAATGAATATAAAATCAAAACACAATTAAAATCCATTAAAACAAGCAATTAAGATTTGTTTTCGAATGATATCGAATTATGTATTTATTTATCTTTTTAGCAACATACAAAGATGTCGAAGTGTGTTTTGTGTTTATTTGTTAATCTAGGCCGCGATCATGAAACGCTGTTAATGTAACTCAAAACATATATCCTATGTTGTCTCAGGTGGACTATCATCGAAAATAAAACAGTGTACAGTGTGCATGTATGCCATAAATGTTCATTTTTTTTCTTTAACGTTTTCTAATGCTAACTTATATATCTTTTGTTATATCTCATTCATCAAATTACGTATGTTTGATATACATACATATATATGTATTAGATGGCCTTTGTTATTATAACAGCCGGCCATTGCGCCAAGGCATACTTAAAGCAGAAGAAAATGCCAGCGATAATTATACACTGCTCAAATATAACTGATAATTGAATGATCTACAATTGCATTTATATGAGACAAAAAGTGGACATATCACCTCTTTTACATTTACATGCCAGTCGTTGTTGTATATACATTAATTAGATTTGTCCACTTAAGACGTGGCATGAATTGATATACGGTCCAGTGGGGAAAAGAATAATGAAATCTTTCAAATATTTGGGGATGATACGAGGGCTCTCAACAAAGAGAACGTTTAAATGAGGGCAAGTTTGTAGGCATGGAGCATAACCGCGGTTTGGCAATAAATCAAATATGTTGATCAAGGTACAAATGTATATGATAGAAACATTGGTGTAATTAAATATGCATCAATAAAAAATGATCTTGTGTTTGCACCACTACCATAAAAAGCAGTTATCTGTGCGGTACCAGGATTTTGATAAGTTCAGAAGTAAATGATGTAAACCATTAAATAAAAGCAATTTAGACATCCACAGAATCATTAGAAGGTTCTTAATAGACATCAACTGATATTCATTTCCACTTCGATATACGTCACCACAACAATTTCGTTCTATTTAAGTAAACTGCATTTTTACATTAACAATCAGCTGCCATTGCATCATGTATAGCTGTGCGCTGTAAGTCCTAATCAACACATGCTCTTTGCACGTGCTCTTGTTCTCGATGGGGTGACGTCAATATGACCTGACCCGGAACTACTTTTACGCGGTCACACACATGCATATGCTCGTCTTCTTGTTTACCTATTCGAGGAAGATTTAAAACGTACTGAAAATGTTCAAAATCGATGAGTTGGTAACTGTTTGGTCAAATAAACAATCAATATCGTAAGGTGTAACGCGTCTACTGGAGTGTTATCACAACAGGCATCCGCTGTCCACGTGTTGTTGTTTACTCGGCAAGTCTCGTGTTTGGTAATATAACAATCTCCCTCCTCGGGTTACAATCCTCATATCTCACCCCAAAAGGGGTGAAAGATTATATTAATCCTACATGATTATAGAAACTCGTCTTTGATCGATGATTTTACAAATGTATACTGATTATCAAGTGCTGTTTGCAGCATCATGGGTACGATCCTTCTGTCAGATTTCGAATATTATTCCATTACTTTAAACGACATCTTATTGGCTTCAAGATTCCAAACGGGGAGTTATGATTGGACGAGTCTCTTGTACGAACGAAATGATACAGTGTTCTCCAACAGTACACCTCAACAAAAGTCGCAAAGTATTGTGTCAAATACTTTTGTATGCTAAGTTTACAGGGGAGATGAATTCGACCAAGTTCAATCAGGGCAACACCAATGAACGGACTTAGTCGTAGAGATCCTAAAAGCATAAAATATGTGGTCAGGGAAACCACGTGTCATTTCCTCGTACAATACCACCAAGGGAGTGGTAGATATAAGCGAAAGTCTTCTTCATTCATGCGGAAAGCAGTTGAAAGCCAAAAGGTATGGACAAAAAAACAGGTGCATTTGTTTTCAGAATTCTTCTGAATTCCTATATACAGATTACCTTATTAGGAAAATGCAACACTGAAAGTAGAATATCACCTATAGGGAACAACCAACCAATTGAAAAAAAAAAACAGATTTTTGAAACAACCCCTGTGTATAGAAAGTTGAGCCAAGGATAAAATGTCTGGCAGCCAATTGATTGGCCAGTATGTTATGAAGCGAAAAATAGATATGTAGCCTGATAGGTAACTATCAATAAGAAATGTTGATATTAATTTCGTAAGTCCGATTGATTTTCCCCCCTAAAGTTCAGGTAATAACAATTAACAGGTAAACATTTAAGATTTTTGAGATTTTTGACTGCAAAATTTACCCATTTTCAAAATGGCTATCCTGGAGAAAATTTGAGCTGAAGGACCCAACCTTTTTTATTAGGTGTTAAATCAGACCCTAAACTTTTGTTATAAACCATAATTGTCATATTGAATTCAAGAATTTGAATGAAATTCTCCAAAACGTTAACGATAAAGTCTATGTCAAAACATTAGGTTGATTGGTCTCTGCAGTATATCTGAACCTTAATTGAAGCATTCACTGGAACGAAGGAACCTGACAACTATTGCCGCCGAGCAGTGAAGACCGTTTTAGTTCACCACAAAAGAAAGAGAAAAACTGCTGTATCTATTCTTCATGTATGCGCCATGACCCTGTTATACGTCGTCGAAACAGGATGATTTGTTCATTGTGAGAGCATGGACTCCATCAAAAATACATTGGAAGGCACTTGAACTGCATTGATCAATAGCTTGGGTTATTGCCATAAATAATCATAATTGTTATATTCGTCTACTCCCCGATGTATATTATTACAAATGGACTGAAAGACTTCCAACCTCTTATGTTTCATATTCAGATAATGTACTTTATCTTATTTTTCATAATTTGTTTATTGTCAGGACCAACATAATCTTATCTTTAATGTTTTACATTTGTATTATGTAATCTCCCGAATAACATTCACATTTCCATATTATCAACTTCTGACTTGGAAAACAATAGTTTCGGAGGTTATGTACAAAGCGGTATTAATAATGGAAAGGTGTAGTGCAGACGTTTAAATAATATAACTCGCTAATTATGCACGTATTCGAAATATTTGTAACAGTATATTTAAAAATGCATTTTTTTTTATCCGAATGCCATGTTGTTCAACTAAAGCTTAAACTTTGTAGCATAACCAATGGAAATTACACCCATAACGTTGTATGTAGCTTGCGTATAAACTACAACGACAGTTATACGAGGAAAACTAAATAAAATGTAACATATCGACGTTACCTTCTCAGTTCTTAGTTCGAATCCTAAAATTATTTTTGGAGGGATTGCTTCAGCCAAACTGACGACTCGGCACGTACTTTATCAACATACGATCAAAATAAAAATGACCCCCTGCCTACTTACACAATGTTTCAAGATATGCAGGTGGAAACTTTTTAGTTGACATCAAAATCTCCGGCAGAAATATCCCTTTCCCTTATGTTTGAAAACAGATAAGTTTAATTCTCGTTGATATGCCTTGCGGCACCGTTGTCAACACCCTAGGTCAAATTTCAAGATATAAATTAACTCGGATATGAGCTTTATTTACACAGTGGTGTGTCGAGGAAGCAAAAGACTCTTACTCTCTAGAACACTTGACCTTATGTTGTAGTTTTCAAACTTTAGATTATTAAATTTATGATTGTGTTGGTGTTTACCTTCATATTTCAGATATGAATCTTACTTTATTTAATATCGGTATAATCTGAATAAAGAAACACAACAATTGTGATGGACTAGTATGCTTTGATTCCCATTTTTTTTTTTAAATATCTGTAATAATTTTTGATAGAAAAAATGATACATGCACATATTTCACAATGTAGGTTAAGCCCTCTCAGATAAATATCCATATATAAATAAATAGTATAAAACACTTCGGATTTTAAGCATTTGCAGTTTATTGTCATTTGTAGATTACAAGGTGAACAACACTTTGTCGTATAATTAGCTACAGCATTATTAAGACAACATCAAATCTCAATCTTAATTATATTACGCAGAAAAAAGTACTAAAAAGAAAGAAAGCAAATCAAATAAAAAAATCAAAAGATAAAATGAAATAAATCATCACGCTCACATGACGTTAATTTTTTTTCCCCCAAAACATCAAAACATGTATAGCTAAGATTTTGCATTACTGATATTAAAACGGTCAAATTTCACCAACACAGAGAGCGCATTATAACTTGTTTTTCTTAAAATGATAGGCCAAGGCACTTTCTTAAAAATTGGGGACGAACGACCTTTTCAGTTGGAGCATAAAACGATGGATAACACATTGATTACAAACATACATACTCTACCATTACTCAAAATTGTTTATTATCAAATTATTTTACCATTAGTCGAGGCTGTTACTCAGTGGTCAAGAGAATTTTAACACCCGTAGGTAGAATCATTGTATAATATAATACCGAAATTAATTTATTGATTCATTTCTATTCCGGATCCTGGAACACAAGACTTTGATATGTTAAACAAAAAATCATTGTTTTGTCTGGAATTCAACAATAGATAGGATAAAACTTGACACATTGAGTTCCAATATGAAGAGTTTGGGCTGAAATGACTGAGCTTAAGAACTCCATTAAAAGTTTTTAATCAAAATGGATCCGAAGACTAAATAGATCACAGGATCAAGAATTGCTTAATATCTTAACATATAAAAATTATAGTTATGGAACCATATTAAAATCTACGACACTGATACTATTTTATGGAAAAATATTTGTTTTCAAGGTTTAGAATAAAATATCTGATTGAAACTATATTGTATCATATGAAGACATTTTAAAATCGCCCATTAAGGCAATAAATATTTTTAGACATCAAACCATTTATTCAATAGAGGATACATGAATCAATAAAACCATCATAAAGATTATAAGATCCTTTCATATGTGTGCATGTAGGATAGGGATATTCTACCCAAGGGGTCACAAAACGTGTTGAAACCCGATGATCGCCGAAGGTTTAACCACATTTTGTGACCCTGCGGGTGGAATGTACCTATCCTACATACACACATAATGAAAGTGTCTTTTTCTCTCATATCACTACCAAATGTCTGGAAAAAAATTTCCTCGTGTATGAATCAGCGAATAGTGACTGTATACGAGTATTAGATCTCTCTTGTAACATAGGATCGTATGTGTTAAACCGGTTTTCTTGATTACATGACGAAAGTAGAGATACTGTTAGCATTAATAAAGACGATCATATCCAAAGGTTAGAGTTACTGTTAGTTTTCCTGGTTACTCTACAGAAATATAGACTCACTACATTTAAAACAAATATTTTTTTATATGAACATCCAGAGTGCCATTTTTACTGAATGTTCGTTAATATAATAACAAGAAAACGTCTGAAAATGTGCAACATGCTCACACTAAGATAAGTTTAAAGTCTATTTTTTTCAACCTGACACCGACGATGACGACTAACAGATGTCAACACAAGCAAACGACGTTGTAAGAGTTACCACCCTTGAACGCAGGTGTTACTCTGCGCGCGTGAAATGCTATGTAAGATATATTTATTTTAAAAAGTTTTCTTACATGGGCAAACTCTTTCAAACAAGGCGTGATATAAGAGACTAAATGGTATCAAAAAGATACAAACTATAAAATAAAACGACCATCTGAAGCCATAGAAACATTAGAAACATCAAAGCTTAAGAAGGGATACAGGGGTATGATAATACTCCAAAACAAAACTACAAAATACAACTGCTTTAAGATTTCGATAGTTTTCAATTACTTATATGAGTGTGAATACTTCTTAACACATTAACAAGAATATCTTCAAAATTTGTCAAGACATGATGATACAGTTGTTTTAATGTAGAAGTAAAAAGGTAAAATGATTGTAAATTATGTAATTTTGAAGTAAAGTATACAATACACGTTATATGTGAATATGATTAAACTGTATATATTTGAGAAATTTAGACATTTGAAAGAATTAAAGACATATACAGTAATTCAATCAACTTAACATATTCTCCTGTTGGAGAGACAAATAAAGTTAAAGCGTCATGTTCTTTAAATTTTCTGATACTACATACTAACTCTTTCATTTATGTCACCATGAGAAAAGTATTGACATACGTATAGATAAAATTGATCATGTTTACTATACCGATACAACATTGAAAACAACCAATTCAACTTTTACATGAATAAAGACGTATTTAACAAACCTTGGGGAGACTGGCAAACTTCATCAATTCAAGATTACTCTGTTTTTCCTATCTTAAATTCTACACTGAATCTGACATATTATATTATCATCTCTATACAGGTTCTTAATGTGTGTTATTATTTGTGTTCTGTACATGATTATATCTGGATTTTTTTATTTTTTTTTTGAAAAATCAATCAATGTTTATGTGGATTTCCCCAACAATCCATTACTGGTACTGATATTTTTTCCCGTACGTCTAAAATAAAAAACAAGGACAGTGTTTTTCAAATTATTTACGTACCTTTAAAATAAGAGTCATATCCGAAAAAAAATATATTGCTAGCAGCACTGTTCTTCAAATTATGCACTTGAGGATGGTTGTACATGTATTTGTGTGAGATGTCGAGAAGCGCGAAAGTCTGTTGTATTCAATATGATGTGTGCAGATGTAAATATATGCATGTAGATGTCTAAAACTATATATTCCATACATTGGAAACGTTATTGTTGAAAAAAGAAGCTGTTCAAATTAATTATCAGTACTCCGTGGCAATTAAATATAGGTTACATGAGTATGCATCAACAAAAATATTCCCCCTAAAACATGCAGCCTGCGTGAACATTGATCTGGTTTTCACTGACAACAGAGTCATTTATTCTAGCGTTGAGTTATACGCTTCACATACAATTGTATTTAATTCAGTGGAAATAAAATCAGAATATACCATAGACTACAACATCTCAATACAAGTTATAGCCAGATATATGTATGTAAACATGATCGGTTATTACTAGATTTAATTGATTAGAAAACAAATGACAATCATGTAATCAATGTAATTTCGATGAATTCCAAAATGTTCATTAGATACAAATGAATAAGAAATGAACAAAAACTCAATAGACAATTATCCGACGCTTATTCTTATGTATTTTGTCGTCATAATGTATCCATATCAACTAAAATATGCGACATTTAACGTAGACTTGCGAAGTAATAGCTCTTTTCCTGTTAATCGTGTTTCAGGCCAAACGATTAATACTAGAACCATTTCTAAAAAGAGAATAGATTGATTATTACCAACACATTGTATCATTTATTTGCTTATATGATATAAATAATATTATTTTCTACCACAATACCCTGTGTTATTCAACTCTCAGACCACCAGTTAATCATTACAACTGTTGATTAACAATCTGTTTATACCACACGTGGTATAAACTCTGTACTCATTTTGATTGGCTAACACGGTGAACTTTGACCCAAGCTGCAATTGTTATTGACGTCATCAATAATCTAATGACGTCACATCACCGGGTCCCGGAAATCACCGGGTCCCGGACGTCACCGGTACACTTTATTTGCATACGCGAAATTATACTTGGCCACGCTAAAGCTCGTGTCTTTTGTAATTTTTAAAAAATAACTTACTCGTGTGAAATAAATTCCATATCCAACAACCACTCGTTGTGTAACCTCTATATATACATTTCCGTTCGCTCTACATTTAATATAAAACCTCACTGGACCAAGCACAGCTTTCACATAGCTCACATTGGTGAAATGTTATGAATAACACTTTTAGTGACGCATAATTTGATTTTGAAATGTGATTACATTGTTACAGATGCATATCGGTTTTAAACGGATTTATGAACATTAAATTGTCTTTTTTGTAACTCACCTTTAATTTTCACATGATTACAGACAACCAATCATAACGCTCTAACGCGTGTTATTCAATATTCAATTCTGTGAAAAGTATGGGACACAATGTTTCCTTAGAATGTAACTAGATGCTTTAATATCTTGACCCTGTCTAATAATACCAATGGGTGGTATATGTTACAGACACATGCTTTTATGGAGCCATTCCTCTAAGAATACATTCTATGGGTTACGGTAGCGACCCATTTAGAATATATTTTTCGACGATTTTTTTTTTATTCTATTTCTTCCAAACGAAATGTGCTATTTAAATAGTTTCTGACCTAGACAAAGAAGTTTATTTACTTCATTATTTCTTACAATATAAAGGATGGTAAAATTACTTACATCACATTTTGGACACTGCAACTGAAAAAGACCATAGATAGAACATCACATACATTTGATATCAAAACACCTTAAAGTGATTTATAGATCAATTAGAAATTACCGATTTCATCAAATTATGATTATCTGATCTGAGAAGAGTGTTGGCTGTTTTAATCAATAATTAAACTATTCTGCGTGGTAAATGGGCTCTGTAAAAGTGGTAATCGCCAAGTAATTGAAACAGTTGTAGCATCACCATTGATTGAGTACTGCATCCTATTATAATACATATGGTTTTATATGTGTTTTTATACATCTTTCCTTTTGCGTCATACAGTACACTCTATATAAATTGAGTCATTATGAACACGAGCGATTTATATTCAACATTTACAAGATCAACATTTTATACCAATGGATTGATGTTCGGAAAATCTAGTAAAACTACCATACATGTCGTTGTCATGGCACCCGAACGCAGTCGCTAAATACATTTAGACATTATGAACAGGAGCGATGTATATTCGGTATTGTCATCTGGCTAAAACAAGTAAACTAGATTATACAGTAACAGAGATCTAGACTCAGATATCGCTTTATTCAATGTAACACAGTATACGATGAATACCGAAACAATGTGGCGGTTTAAAATGCAAGCATCTTTAGAAGGAAGTTTATAATACAAAGGTATGGACAGCTAATTGAAGGACACTGCAGGACTATAGCAGAGATATGGCCATAATCGAATGAAGTGCCAGGACTATAATTAAAAATGTGCTGCAGGGTTTACATTATGTACATGTAGAATTGCGTTTTAATGCCTATAGATAATGAAGTTTTATGTTTAGAGTAAATTGTGAGATGCAGATATAAGCAATTAGATACTTTACGTAATGAATTGAAATAAATATAGCTATTAGATTGCTAGCGATATAGCAGAGGGAAAGCTGGTGTTAAGATTAATAGAATTAGACATATTGATAGTGACCTATGACTGTAGCTATTGTAGTTGATTGGACATATACATAATGATAATAAAGACATATGACTTTAGCTAATGTAGTTAATGGGACATACACATGTTTATAACAAAGACCTATGACTGTAGCTAGTGTAGTTAATTAGACATATACATGTTGCTAACATAGACATATGACTGTAGCTAGTGTAGTTAATGGGACATATACATGTTGATAATAAAGACATATGAATGTAGCTAGTGTAGTTAATTAGACATATACATGTTGGTAATAAAGACATATGACTGTAGCTTATGTAGTTAATGAGACATATACACGTTGATAACAAAGACATATGACTGTAGCTATTGCAGTTAATGAGACATATACACGTTGGGACTTCTTGTGATTGCCAACTCACGGATTAACAAAAAAAGAAATTGGTACATATTGTCAATGATAAATGATATATATATAAGACGCAATGGTCATGTTATATATATAAACCTCATATATAAGTCCATTACTTTAAAAATAGATTATATAAACAAGACATATTAATGCAAGTACTTTATTTTTTATGTGGATTTTCTAATTAAGATTCATTTTTTACGGAGTAAATCACCGCTCAAGTCTTACTTCTCTTGGCAGTCTGAAAGTGTACCTTAATGTTATGGTTATGTATTGTTAGATAAATTTGCAATATAAAGAATACACACATTGGTGCCAATACCATTCGTAATCGACAGTTATTAATCTAGCATCGACGTCACAGGTAGGTAATATCTTCAATGTTTGTATATATAAACAAGTGCGGAAGGCATATCATGAGATGACATCGCCTTGTAACACGGAAAAAAATCAATGGACTTTATTATTTGGCATTTTCGCTGTATGTCATACCGACGAGATAGGTTGTTGGATCAAATTTTATACAAACTACATAAATTCAAAGCAGTTATTTGTTCCTGATTTGTTTATGTAGGGAAACGTGTTGATACTTTATACGCGATGCTACTAGTGTTCATTTGTATTGTCAATCCATATGGGTAATAATAATCAAAGTTACTATAAGATAAAATGCTCCACGTACAACGAATGTTGAATGTGATTTTACCTATTGTATGATTTACTGAAGAGGTTACTGTCCTAAAAATAAACATATAGCTATTCGAACGCAAGTGTAGGTTTATTACTATGTCAATTGTAATACATCAGAAAAAAACTAGTATGACAAAGGTTGAATAAATCTATTGTAATTCAGAGCACTGATAAGTCATAAGTTAAAATGATGTTTCCTGAATTATTTTCATTTTTTTTCTAAATTATCCTGAAAATATTTTTAACAAAGGCCAAATTTACTCATATACTCGTTAGAAGAATAAACGGTAACTGGGTGTTGACCCAATGTATGCATGTTGTTATTCGGGCTATCAGTAACAGATAGAGTGATTCATTTGTTCACATGATGCGATCAATAGGAACATATCTTTTAGATTATAATAGAATGTCCCGCTGCAAGAATTTTTGCTGGCTTTATTACATGTATCATGTTTCTTGTTTTTCCTGGTGATATGGTGATATCTTTACAGTGAAATACGGTGTCAGTTTTTTCGCATATTTAACAATATCACTGAGGGTATAGAAAAGTATGTTCGTGGCTTTAACGTCTTTGATAAAGGTATTGATATTGAAAAGTATAGTTGACACATTTATAATGAATTATATACATACGATGCTATAATTGATTTTTGTTCTCTTCAAAATTATATACAGAATAATCGGTATTTTATCGGAAAGGATGTGATCCAATAAATAGTAACCCTACATAATAGTCTATATCTACTGTACATTTTGTATTTATAACCATTTAATGCATCACAAATAAGTGAACATCCATAAGTATAAATATCGCAAATGTTAATGATCGCGATGATAATGTAGCATGTAGTATACTATTCTGAAATAGTTTAAACTTGAAACTTGGCACGGTGTGAAACAGAAAAAAGTAATATATTCATGTTGAAAGCGACATATAACATGAATAAAAAAAAAACCATTACAACGATTGAGGTGTTAATCGAAAAAGCATATCTAAAGGAAGAATTACGATAAAAACAGAATATTGTGACCTTTTAACTTAAGGTAATCGTTTTGAAAGACCGTAAACCGTTGATTTGATACGGTTAATATAAATATATTTGCATTAAGTATATGAAGTATTATCATGGATATATCACAACAGATGTTCAATACGTCAATACCGTTTGAACGGTATTCATGACAAACGGCAACCTGGTGTTGATCAACACTTTATGCCATTGAATTGATGTTCGGGACATTTGGTAAAACCACCTTCTATATTGTTTTCATGACAGCCGATCGCAACCGCCTTCAAGAATGCCCTGACGAAGTAAATATTGAAAAATGCCGATTATCCTGTAATTTTGCGTTTGGTTAACAACAATCATAATGTAAACTTTGTCATTATCTTGTTCCATTAATACTGAAATGCCAATAACCATGAGGATCACAATGTCATAATGATGTTAACAATGTACAATGATACATCGACACACATTTATCACATTTTATCTCCGCTTATTTATGAAATCAAACATCGACACCAGTTGAGTATCAAATAAACAAGCTCAGATATAGTTCTGTTACTTGAATATTTCAGTAAAGTACAGATACACGAGTAATCCATAACATCATTTATGATATATCATGACCTAAACGTTAATATCTTGATTATTTGATTCAAACGTTTCGTGTAAAGATCTTTATAGATGATTGCAACAAAGACAATGTACTGCCTAAATCAATACAAAAGAGAATGTGATAACATCATGTCACAAGATTAGTCATAATTGTAAAACAATATCAAACTAATGGTGGAAAATAGCTATTATAAACATGTACACGTCTTAATGACGAATAGTATGAATTTGTCGCAGAAGATTGTGTATTATTGTTGATATTATGAACAATAATTTATCGATTGCTGACAAACGTCAACCGGGAATTGATATAATGTACATTACTCTGATTTTATGAGACATTGTCACGATTCGATTTCATCGGTCATGGATTGAAGTTTGTCTGAAATTTGGTTTTATTTGTTATCGAACCAGTGAACTAAGGTATCCGTGATATATTTCGAGCATTTAACCATATTAATTAGGGTACAGGACACTAAGTGAAACATATGGAGGATATCTAACAGTGTCTTAAGTAATGCTTTTCATTGCAATTGATAGCAAAATATACCGAGGCAACACAATATCTCACAGAAAGTAATTTTGGCCATTGTCGTTTGTAAGCAGTGTTCTTATTAGACAAATAAGGGGGAAAATTATACTTTTCAATAGTGAAAAAAAAATATATATATACATACATATATCAGAAAAAAAACACTTAAATTTTACTGGTATCAACAAAATCTTATTCAAATATCGTAAGTGTTTGACCCTACATTATAAAACAACGTGATATCTGTATTAGTTAACAAGTATATCAATGAAATATTATAAATATGTATGAATTAACTTCTCAACAACAATTTTCCCTGTAAAATTGAGAACATCATACTTATTTTAGTAAGAATGTCCTATTTTTAAATGATTTGCATAGACAAATTAATATGAAATTGTAACCACATCATTTAAGATTAATTCGTATCCAATAAAAATAAGAAAGATAATTGATAACGCATACATACTTGACACGCACAGGAAATATTAATATCTTTCCATCCCATATACGCTGTGAGCAAATGCAGGCCTTTATCTTAAACGCTAAAGTAATCGAGTTATTTGTGGTTTATGTTCAATTTACTTGTAATAGTAAGAAATGTCATCAATATCAATATTAAATTATATTCAATTTGATTTAAGTTTAAATATGTATGTGTATGTAAAGCCCACGAATTCCATTGTGTGTGTGGCGGTGTGTGTATGTGAATTTGATAAAACGAAGTAACGACGCAATATTGAGACATTCAGTAAACGTGCATAATTGTGTAAGGAGGGTCTGGTTGCATTTTTGGCTTTCGCCGTCAGTTATTTTAAGTCTTTAAGTAACATTTTTAAATTAATAATTGTCAACACGCGCTTATTAAATGCCTGTAAGTAGATGATAGAACGAAAGACGAAGGAAAACTAGTAGATGTGTTCTAATTTAAGTCTAATTTCATAAACCTGACACCGACTGACAAATGGTTGAACAAAGACAGACGACTTTGTTAGAGTTTTCGCTTTGAACGCAGATTACTCCTCGCGCGTTGATTTTTTCCATAGCTATCTTACATGGGGAAACTCCGTCCGACATTCACCTTGTCTAGTAGTTAGATCACCATTTCAAATGAAATAGAGAGGAATAAACTGACATGACAAAGATTGAAGAAAATAAGTCTTTATCTGGACAATGTATGAGGCATGAGTGTAAAACAATTATAAACTGATTGTGGAAGATAACTAGTCTAAATATGTTTACATATTAATGAAGTATGATATGAGTTTTTATCTTACAAAAGAGGATGTATCCCGATGGATATTTTGAATCATGACTCATCAAATGAAGGTAAATTTCAACCAGGTATTGATACTAAAGTCAACGATACTTTGTACATGGGCGGTACATATTTCTTGTTTATGCAGTCGGTTTGAACACGTGTTATACCAGATTATATGAGCCGTTGTTACCACATATAATTCTTTCAGGGCAAAACATTCAATATATAAGCATATACAGCTAAAAGTAGATATGCCGGAGATTGACAGGTTGGAGTGATAATATTACCTTATCCAAATCTTACTAGGTGCTCGACATTACGCTAATAATCATTATAAAACAGCTTGATATATATGGAAAGGTAAAATTGTATCAACCAAATGTTGAGTTATCCTCTAAATTATTACGACATTTTCTTTTTCTTTTTCGTTATCATGTCCTGTTTTTAAATAGTCTGCACGGAAAATATAATATTACAGTGTCAGATATTGGCGACAACAATGACACGAAGAAGTTTGTTACATCAGTCGCATTGATATATAGTCGTTTCCCATATATGCTGCCAACAGATGTAATCCGTTATCCTCAAAACTTAGGCAGACCAGCATATGTAACCAAGTCACTATATGTAGTTCATGTTTATAATTTAACTTAAATATTTAATGTTATGGATTCAGAGGATGTATTTGTTGAGCTCGAACAATTGTAATGTTATGTATAATATCAGCATCAAACGTGGCTTTATTATCCAAGCAACAATGTTTAGATTCCGGCTTAGCAAAGTAACGCTCAATGGACTATCCTAGATATATACAATATCGACAGGCATTAGTGAATCATCAATTAGATGTTGATCATGTTTAACATTGAAACCGTTATCTTTAGATTTTATGACGACACTTACTGCGATGTCTGTTGTTTTTACTGTCATTTCAATCACCACATGAAAATGTGTATTTGATTTTGCATGATGTAATGAATTAAAACAAAATAGACAGAACAGATTCGTTATCAATATGAAGATTCAAAATGCATTAATGGGACAGAATATGATATTCCAGTTTTGAAAAAAATCCGGATAAGTCTCGAGCAGGTCCAAGCACTACAAATGTTATATTAAGCATACATATCTCCAAGACCACGTTATTGCATATTATGGTTAGAAATTAATGCATAATTAACCTCAACTACATTAAGTGTTTGTTGCAAATAATCTTCTCCTACATAAGTTCGTATGTGGCAATTACCGACGTTGTTCATTAATATATCGGTACATAAAACCAACGAAGTAGTGATTAATATCAAAATAAAATATAATAACGTTTGTACAGAAGTTTATTTCACGTGCCGTTTTTCTATTTGCTATTTGTCTGTTTACAGGTTTTATTGTGTTTTCGAAAATTTCATATTAGCTTGCCTTTCCTCAACCATTTAGCGTGTGGGCGTGCATGAACACAACAACACGAGTGGTAAGAACTAACACAGTGCGGTGGCGCTAAAAGAATGTCGGCATTGAGCATTAATATGTACCTAATCAATTATGAAATTCAATTTATAAAATAACAGGCGGTCGTTTATTCTAAACCTTTCAGGTTTTTCTATAGAAACATCGTGTCTTTCAGGTTGTGTTTCAATAAATTAGTGTCCTTTTTATTGATCATAAACAATCATTGCAACAAGAAGCAGAAGTTTCTTATAAAATTGATATTTCGAGTAAGATACTAACATTGATATGAGTTGTATGGTACATGTTGACGAGTAAGTTTAATATGTCGTAGATCGAAAACATATCGTTATTTATTTTTCTTTGTTTTACACCTACATGATCTGTGATCGTCATGTAAATGTCTCTCGCCTGTGTAATGAACCTTAAATGATTTTATACATTTTCCTAAGTAGACTATCGGACTCTTATCAATGTGTGTTGATAGGAGAGGGATATTCAACTCGAGAGTCTCACATGTGGTGAAATTTTTAAAAAAAAAAATTTTTTTTTTAAAGGGTGGTGAAGGAAAATTTTTGCAAATTTTAAAAATCCCAAAAACCGTTTGCTTGCCTTTTGGTTCCCCGTTTATGGAAAACCGGGGTTCCTTTTAAAAAGGGCCCCCTTAACTTAAAAAACCCTTGGACTCCCGTTTGTTTTGGGCTGTTAATAAAAAACATTTGAGATATTTACTTTCGATACTATGAAAGCCGTAATGGACCCCACCCGGACTCCGTTCAAGATTTTTAACTAAGAAATAATAACACTTGCGCGGAAAATGAAAAGCCGTGTAAGATTGGCGTACCGTTGAAGATAAGCCGTTGAAGATTTTACCGTTAAAGATTTGTGCCGCGTAAGATTTGCCGCGGAAGATATGCTGTATTTCTAGGATTGCCGCAGAAGATTTACCGTTGAAGATTTACAGTTGAGTTAGATATACATATCACTCGACCATACTCGGCAGTTAAAGATTTTTGCCGTTAAAGTTTTACCGTTGAAGATTTAGCCGTTAAAGATTTTTGCCGTGTAAGATTGACTGTTGAAGTTATTAACGCTGAAGATTTTATCCGTGTAAGATTTGCCGCAGAAGATATGCTGTAGCTGTAGAATTGCCACAGAAGATTTACCGTTGAAGATTTACCGTAGAAGATTTACAGTTGAGTTAGATATATATCACTCGGCCATTCTCGACAGTTAAAGATAAGGTTTGTATTTTCCGTGTAAGATTTACCGTTAAAGGTTTTTCTTTTACCGTTGAAGATTTTACTGCTAAAGATTTTTGCCGTGTAAGATTTTCCGTTGAAGATTTTTGCCATGTAAGATTTGCCCTTAAAGATTTTACCGTTGAAGATTTTGCCGCTAAAGATTTTTGCCGTGTAAGATTTACCGTTGAAGATTTTTGCCGTAGAAGATTTACCGTTGAAGATTTAGTTCACACAGAAGGTACGTATCATGCGCATGCGCAATGACCTTGTAATAATGACTTAGATAATACAAAATAACAGAGACCTATATGTTTATAACTGAATATTATAGGTAATAATAACACTGATTTATCAAATACGAATATAATTGATTTAGGTAATTATGAATCTAACATAACATAAAATAAGTTTATGAGTTCATGAGATTATACATATCAACATTTCCCTTTGTTGTGATGGTCACGTGCAGGTCGATATATAACACATAATTCCATTTCTTCCTTGACCATTCGCTAATTGCAGTACACATCGAATTTTAATACTGCGTAGCGATAATGAGAGATTTGATCAAGACAAATACTTGTAAAGGCCGAGATTCGGTGCAATTTGTGTATGTTGGTGTTATCTGAACCATTGTCAGTATCAATTAATTTTCTTCATGCATGGCTACAACAGCTAGCTCTCTAAGGTCTAATTTACACTGTAGGGGAAACACACACGTGTGCCTGTGGTCTACAGTGTAGTGAAGGGACAAGTCCTGTCTGTGTTTATATATCTGAATGCAAGAAACTAAAATTCATTAATCTTATTTATCTATTTAATCAAATGACATATTACTCTGGGCCATGATCTCACTAAGGCTGTTTAAACTGACCTCAAGTGACCTAAATTATCTCCTTACTATGCCCTAGTGTTGACAGACACATACCATCCAGGATACTGGAACTGGGCTAGCCTGATTTGTTTTCAGATAAAACAATACGGCATTAAAACTTATTTATTTCCAATTTTGCACTCTGTCACTCTCACAATTGTATCACACTTTACAAAGTATAATATGAACTGTATTCAAAAATGATTTTGGAGTATAGCATAGTATAATTTCTGTACAATATTTTTTGTTTATAATACGTCTTTAATACAAGTTGTGAGTGAAATTTCAGAAGATAATTATATACACCACATAAATCTTTATTTTCTGAGACATAATACGCATTCAAATGATTTGTTCCCCTTAGTGTTACATCAATAAATCCTAAAGAATAATATTGAACTATATGACATGTTGTGTGGTTTTTCATAGCTAGGTAATGTAGGCACACTTTTAATTCACAGTTATCATGAGGGTGGGGGGTGGGTGGGGGTGGGGGTGGGGGTCATGTTGTAAATTACTGTACAGACCTGCGCCCCTCCTCACACCAGCCAGGTTTGGGTTGCTGACCTGTCACATAAATTTTGCTGTGTAGATTAGATAGCCAATGTTTTGCCTGCACAACCAAATGGCTACTTGTGATTGGTCAGACAGCTTTTGTAAGATGTTATGATACGATGTGTAACGAATTATGCATCCCATCATATTACACACCACACTCCTCCTTAGGTACAATATCCTTCAAATAATCCAACTTGATACATTGAAATAGTAGAACAGTTTCGTAGTCAAGGATAAATATGAATCTATCTGTTACCGATTTAAAAATAGATGTGTACTACAGTTAGCGATTGGTCAAGGAAGAAATGGAATTATGTGTTATATATCGACCTGCACGTGACCATCACAACAAAGGGAAATGTTGATATGTATAATCTCATGAACTCATAAACTTATTTTATGTTATGTCAGATTCATAATTACCTAAATCAATTATATTCGTGTTTGATAAATCACTCTGAGTGTTATTATTACCTATAATAGGCAGTTATAAACATATAGGTCTCTGTTATTTTGTATTATCCAAGTCATTAATACAAGGTCATTGCGCATGCGCATGATACGTACCTTCTGTGTGAACTAAATCTTCAACGGTAAATCTTCTACGGCAAAAATCTTCAACGGTAAATCTTACACGGCAAAAAACTTTAGCGGCAACATCTTCAACGGAAAATCTTTTATCTTTAACTGTCGAATATGGCCGAGTGATATATATCTAACTCAACTGTAAATCTTCTACGGTAAATCTTCAACGGTAAATCTTCTGCGGCAGTTCTACAGCTACAGCATATCTTCTGCGGCAAATCTTACACGGCTAAAATCTTCAGCGTTAATAACTTCAACAGTAAATCTAACACGGCAAAAATCTTTAACGGCAAAATCTTTAACTGTAATACAAACTTTAACGGTAAATCATACACGGAAAAATCTTCAACGGTAATACAAACTATATCTATCTCAACTGTAAATCTTCTACGGTAAATCTTCAACGGTAAATCTTCTGCGGCAATCCTACAGCTACAGCATATCTTCCGCGGCACAAATCTTTCACGGTAAAATCTTCAACGGCTTATCTTCAACGGTACGCCAATCTTAAACGGCTTTTCATTTTCCGCGCAAGTGTTATTATTTCTTAGTTAAAAATCTTGAACGGAGTCGGGGGTCCCATACGGCTTTCCATATGATACGGCAGTAATTGATTGACGTTTGTTTCAACCTGAATATGAGTTTATTTTTTTTTTATATTAAACTTCGATGTAATGGAAACTAGGTATGTCGCCATTAGTCGACCCAGTTGGTACCTTATACATCTATAACTATAATAGAATAACAATAATTGCATTTAAATGTGGTGATAATAGTATATATATGATTTATCAGATACTGTGTGGTGACGCGTGCTCATGTTTGTTGATCACTTAAGGTCTCGTCATTATTCTATTATTTGATACAGATAATCTTGCTTCTAATATCAAGGTATGGTAATGTATCAATTAATTGATTTATAAATATAAACTATGTTTTTGTAATTAAGAAGGTACGAAGTCAGTTCTGTTCAGATTTACTGACGAATTACTTACATTTACTCAAAAGCGAGATACATTAATATTGATCAATCATACAACAGCGCAAGCTCATTAATATGACTTTGTGTTTTTAGATAAAGTAAAAAAAAAGTTTTGCGAAAAGGAATCTCAAAAGTTTTGAATTCGTTTTACTTTTGACAATGATCTACTGATTAATGTTAACATTTTGTTGAATTATGCAAATATTACAATTATTAGAAAATTAAGATAGTATTTAAAAGACGTATTGCTTGGCGTTATATAAGATAACGTCATAGCTATTATACATATCGAATATAATCAAACCAATATGCATTGATAATTTTTAATACTACACTGTATAGTTGAAATGACCAAGTTTTAGCCAACAATCATTGGATTTGAATGCTTAAGAGAAGCAATGCGGTATAATAGTAAATTATAAATCTAGACAAACTTCTGATATACGAAACTTTGCTACTACTTAGTGTTTCATTTAGTGAAATATCATTAAGTTAGGGCATTATATGCAATTAAATGTATGTTGGTGTGTTTAATAGATATCGTTGATGCGGTCCAATAATAAATCCGTATTACAATACGTGTACCCATGATTAATTTGCCTATCACTACAATGTGTAATAACACTTTTAAGATTGATAACATCTTTTACGTCTGAAATGCCCGCTGATATGGAGATTTGATTCACAAACTTTATAATAGTTTGATATTCTACCGGATTTAACTATAAGGGAACAACCAACCAATTGAAACAATGGATTTCTAAAACATCCCATGTGTATAGAAAGTTGAGCCAAGGATAAAATGTCCGGCAGCTACTGATGGGACAGTATGTTATGAAGTAAGAAAATATATATGTAGCCTGATAGGTAACTATCCATAAGAAATGTTGATTTAAATTTCTAATTTATTTTCCCCCAAAATTTCAGGTAATGATAATTAACAAGTAAATAGTTCAGTTTATTATGTGTTATATGAGACATAAACTTTCGTTATAAACCATAATTGTCATATTGAATTCAAGAGTTTGAATGAAATACTCCAAAACGTTAACACTAAAGCCTACAGAAAAACAATTTAGAACTATAACTATGAACAATTACGACGCTTGAGTATTTAGGAGGTACAACATTTACGAGTAATGTTTGAAATAACGAAGATTATCTTGTGGTATTCTATAATGGGGTATATATATCTTTAATATAACATAATTGCTATATAAACATAAACTTACTGTGAAATTATAACGTTATTTTCAATTCATCATAGAAAACTAAAATGATTACAAATTCGGCTTGAAATAATTTCATACCCTGTTGCTTTGTACACAGAACGTGTCGTGAGTAAACCAACTGATACTCCACCCTACTCCAGTTATATATTGGTGAATTAATTAAGGTGTATTCTCATCATTCATATGTATATATTTTGACTTGATAGGAATTTTAACGTTGGTGTGATTCTGCTTAAGCACATTTTTGTATCTCTGATAGACCCTTCAAGTCATTTTCTGTATATATATATATATCCCTATATCCTCCAAATTTTGTTTGCAAACTGTATGAATCCGGGTTGTGGATTCTTACAGAAGTTTGCAAACAGAATTTGTTTCATACCCCGATGAAATTAAAAAAAAATAATTGACATCAACGCTTATAAATAATTTTTGGAAATTATTTTCAAATAAAACATGTTTTATGTACAATTTTACTGGTTTTAAATGGGATTATTTTTTCTCAAATCAATACGCAACATCAATTTTCGTATTGTGACGTCACATTTTGCGCGCCCTTCTCAGAATTTCTTTCACAGAAGAATGAACAGAATTTTTCGACCAATCACATTTGAGTATTTACCATGAAAACAATAAAAACATAATTATATTAATAACCATTGTAAAATGTTCAATGTACTAAACAACCTCCTTCAATATACATATAAATGTTTGACGTATTCAGTGTCTAATTCTCATAAAATTAGCTACAACTAAAGGATCAAGTTCGTTTTGTGAATATGATCGCAAAAGATTTTTTTTTTTAATTTTCGATTGGTTTTATATTGCATTTGGTTACATAGTAACCGACTACTCTATCATATGTAGATGGCATTTGTCATTGGTCGCCAATTAATAAAATAATAAAATGAATATACAAAGCAAATAATTTCTCCATCATAGCTTAAAATATAACAGATATTTCTTTAATTAATTTTGTTTTTGCATTATCCCACGAAGCCCAAAATACGAGTAATAGAAAGGAATATTATCAGAAGTAAAAAGACGTGATGCTTGAAGAGCTTTGTAGAAATATTATCATTACTGGACTGGTGTGCTAATAGTATGTGGTCAGAAGCCTCTTAAAATCTCACGAGATAATAAAAGAAGATAAATGTAATCAATGATTCAAAAAAAAAAAAAAATGATCAAGTTTGACAGGATTATAGTGGTATAGCCTTTTGACGTTCGTCTGCAAAATATTTTGTTTACCCTATCATTTCCTTATATTTTTACTTTATCAGTATAAATAATAATTAAGGAATGGTTGGCAAATGTGTTACTTGAAAGGGCCGTTATAAATAAAGTGAGATGTGTAGTAGTGTCCAATTTTTTTATCTAATTGGTTTATATATATATTTTTACTTATTGGGGTTTAGGCCACTGTGATCATGTTACTGAATGTTATTTTTATTATTCCTTTGAAAACCGGTTGTGTGGGTCAAAGAGCAGATCTATTTTTATTTCACTGCCCAGTGGTCATTGCGCGAGCCCCCGCATTCTTTGTCACGCACCTGTATAGTTTTTTTTATGATGGCGGACGTATTTTTCTGCAGTGGATATATAATTTGAAATTCGGACTAATTGTAAGTACAGATCATGTTTTATCTTGACTGTAGTATTTAGAATTATATGTGCATTGATTTTAAATATGTTTTGTAATAGGATCAGTTATGTTACACTCAAATTATATGTATTATTGGATTCTCAGTTTGTTCACTGGTTTCACTGTTTGATTGCTAATTTGAATTTCTTCCTTATTGAAGCTTTTGTAAATCTTTTATATTATATATAAAAGATGTGCCGGCTTTTGTATTTTGTCAAAACTATTATTTTCTAGATTCTAGTAAATGCAGATTTTCTATACTTTGTTATTAATAGAGTAAATCTTAATTATTGTAGATTTCCCATGCTGCATCGCCATACACAGGTTGCGTCCCTTGGTAAACCCGCTTCCCCAAGAAGAGGTAGGTTTTCGTGTTTTTAGTATAAATATTGTAAACTCTAGGGATATTTTTATATTTATCATATTTTGTGTAAATATCATAGTGTGTGATAATTGTGATTAAGTCACGATATATCAAGTAGCATCTGGTTGCATTATAAGTAGTTTGATATCGCTCTGTTGTACATAGCGTTGTAAATTTCTTGTGTCGTGATCATATGATTGCGACTGAGTTCTTCAGAGTTTTGTAATAGTAGTATTTCTATACCGTAACGTGTTTGTACCTAATGCGTAAATTAGTTGTTCATATTTTGGACGAGTTGACATCTTTGTTAAGGTAAATAATACAGATGCATTTACTTATGATTGTTATGTTGTTGTTGTAGGGTTTTTTCATAGAACTATGGAATAAATTGTAGAAAACACACCTTCGTTTTCGTGTTGAATTGAACCCTGAGCAGGTCAATCCCTGCTACAAAACAGCTTTCCCGTTTTAAATAATTTCCTATCCAGAAAAATTTTCCCTTTTTTTCTAAGGGGGAAACCCGGTCTTTTTAAAATTAAAAGCAAATTCCCAAAATTTCGAAAAATTCGCTGTTTTT
>NC_047022.1:11263547-11343034 GCF_902652985.1 Pecten maximus | reverse complement strand
TTTTTATTTCAATTCTTGTAATAGCTATGTCACTAATGGCGTTGTTATCTTTACACCACTCTCTGAATACACTATTTGCGAATTTAGTTCAAGAAAAGTAGTTTTATCGCCAATTTGGCGGCGAATTCGGTATCAAATGGGTATCAGAACGAGGCATTCCAATTCTTCCGGGCGTGCGTGATATTTGGTAAGAGATATAGACGAATTGGTCAAATTTCCATTCTTATAGTTTTTGTTAAAATATAGTGATAAAAGTTCTTTTTATAATAAACTTTTTACCTTCTGGTAGCCTATTTTCCATTCACATAACACTCTGTTTTTCTTATGTGGAGCGTGCATAAGTGGTATTAATGTAACAAATAGAGTATTCAATTTAATTGATTTTAAGCATATACATGTATATACTGATATATACATTATAAGACTATTTGAATTGTTATTATAAAGTAGTAAGGTATTACTCTAGGTGACCGAATATGTCATCAGAAAAAAAAACTAGGTTTGATTCTGGTACGTATTGTCTGATCTAATATAAGCAGAACACTACTGTTTGAGTCTTAAACGAGTCTTCCTGTAACGCGATGTTGATTGTTGAACATCAATTTGTATTCCTTAAAACCATGAGTCTTTAAAGATAGTTTACAAACATTGACCCATTACAGAGTGTTATTGTTTAAAATGTGTATAGCTGGCTAAAGACAGTATAATAATTTGCATCCATTTCTGATAATGGAATCACACATTGGATACAGTGCCGAATAAACAAATCAACTACATGTATTTCAAAAAATAATGGAAAATGATTGTTTTCAAACCAATTTTGATTTCCGTTTTTTAAACGTGACTTGCATTTGAAAGCCTCCAAAGTCACTGCATATTATATTTAAAGTTAAATTTTATATTTTCCTTGGACGTTCTGCACATTTTTATATGTGGATCTGGTTGTTAGGTAACAATGTATTTTGTCCAGTACTTCAACTGGTTCTTACTTACCTACTCATTGATTTTGAGCAATATGGTGCACCGTGACGATTTATAGAACATTTTTTTTATTACCGAAGGCTTCTCAGAAAGGAACAAACGCTGACAGAGAAATGGAATGTGTGGTAATTGATTAAATCGATTATTTGCTGATAGAATGTTTTTGGTTATTCGTAAAAAAAAGTTAAACATGTTAACCCAGCAGCTTTACGTATCCATGTCACTCGACATGCACATATAATGTCAATATTGGAATTATATACGTAGTTCGCAGTGTATCATTTCCTTTTGTATCTATATATAAATAGTCATAGTAAATATATTTTTCATTCTCTTGTTCCATTAATAATGACTGGTCAATGGGGATCGCATACCTGTGTGATGATCTTTCAATATGTCATAGTGCTGTTTAAGAAATTACAATACTATTTTACTCCGCTTTCACATAAGCAAACCTTGGAATTAGTTTAATATCAAGTAATCATATCTAAATCATATCTTTCTACTTTACCACATCTGCATGGAACATGCATATCAAGACACCAGTTATGATATTCCATGGCCCAAACATTACTAACATGAATACTTGATTCAATCGTTTAGTCAAAGGATATTTATAGGTGATGGCAACACAGACAGTGTATTCCATAAATCAATACAAAAGGGGAATGTAAACGGAATCAGACCTACTGTCATAGTTACCACATGCACGAGCTGGTAATTGATCGGTAAAGACAACTAGGTATTGACACGCCATTTATGATCTGGTTGATTTAAAAGAGTGGTACACTATTCCTGATAATGCAATCGGCTTATTTTATAAGACATTGTTTCTATATCATTGTATCTGTCATTGGTTAAAGTTTGTCTGAGATCTTGTTTTATTTTTATGACCACAATCGTCTACGGTATTCATTACATATCCCTTGCATTTAAGCGTCCTTATGTTTGGAGAGGGCAGTACGTGAACATATTTTCTTAATAATATCTATCTATCTGCACAGGTTTGCCAAGATTCTTTTATTCAATTGTTATCTTTTATTGTTTTCTGGATACTATCAGAGCCACGATTATTCCATGAATACCATAAGTGATGTGAGGAGCTGTTTGTTAAAGTTATTGTATGGTTATCTAGATGTTAATTAAAATACATGGGTTTAGTATCTAGGCATTAATTGTAATGGGGGTTGGGGTGCCGAAATTAACGTAAAGAGTTTCACGTATATAGCATCGGACAAAAACTGATAGTGGTTTTAATAACAAAATAATACGATTTGTATATAATCATATTTTAACAACATATGCTGTATATCATATCAAACCAATACAATTTAGCATCCGCGATATATCATTCATTTAAAGAGTCCAAATTGTTCAATTGATAAGGCGATACCATGATTGTAAGATAACAATACTTTGCAATAGCAATATTATGTAACACCAATAAAAGACCACAATATTAACTTAGTATTAATCAACTGAGCATAAATTATATCAATATATCTTTGAAAAGGAGGAATAAGACTTATATTGCCACTACAATATATCCTTCAAAACATTTGTTATCCCTGTTGAAATTAGTTGAAAAAACAAATAATCTCTAACCATATGATAATCTTTAAATGAACCCATGATAAGTTGAAAAGAAATTAATAGTATCATCAGTAAAACAATATGGTCGTTAACAGGCGTCTGTAGAATTGGTACTAATTGTGTCAGTTGTGATTTACAGCGATTCCGTATATCATTTAGCAAAACAATTAACGGTAAATACTTTGGATCCCTTTGATGTCCAACACAGCTCGATGACCATTAAGCGAAACTATACTGATTGGTTGACCAATCAGTGTACCTTACGAGTTTAAATACAAACGTTTGGTTGACGCACAATATATTTTTTAGAGTAGGCGGGGTTTAACCACGAAATGCTTAACGATCACAAGACGCTCTTCTGAGAGTGAACATTACTTCTGGAGTATCGAGGATGGGTATACATGTATCCGTGATACAGATATACGTCAGTTGGATTGTTTTTCGAGGGATGCACATACACTTATGTCCCTGGTTTTTCATAATTATTAACTTCATTTCGATTTATTTTCATTATATCAAAAATCCCAAAGTGTTCTTCAACATATTTTTTTTAAAATAAGAAGTCCTGACAATTTCACAGTGTAATTGCTACAGTAAGTTGAAGTTCAATATATTTATGACGCCGATCGAAAGGTGCTTAAATATAAACGACGAGTTTGTATTCATGCTAAATGTTACAACACTATACATCGAAATGGCATTTGCTCAGGTACAGTCAGCGACATATCAATATTCCTGGTATCCATGTGCAATGGACGTGTTCCTTCGATATAGTTGTTGTGACGGATGTATCGCTGTGATTTGATAGCGACCCAACCCAAAAGTTTTAACAAAGAGCGTGCATGATTTCAGCTGAAAGTTCTTTTCAATTATGGAAGATACAGACCCGTGTACGTTCGCTGTTCCGTCTTAAATGCAAACGCTACGGAAGTGCTACGGAAATGCTACAGTAATGCTACGGAAGAGCTACGGAAATGGTACGGAAATGGTACGGTAATGCTACGGAAGTGCTACGGTAATGCTACGGTAATGCTACGGAAATGCTACGGTTGACGCTCACAAATAATCGACCGTTTCTGAATAAATTGTCTGGTTCTTATAAAAAGCGGATCCTAGACGAAGCGAACACGTAGAAATGACAGTGCAATGGTATTTGATGGAGTGAATGTTGTATCGGGAAGTGGAAGAACGTTTTATCAAACTGTACTACTATAGAAAACCTCAGTATGCAAAAAATTGTGCAACTTTTAGAAACCGGAAATATTTAGGTCATATAAAGATCTTTCAAATTTAGGAAAATTTATTATTCTCGGCAACAAAAGACGATAGCATTTAATCTTAAAATAAAATCACTCTCTACGCTAGCGGTCGCGTATGTGTTGTCTCTGTGTGTCCGAACTTTATTATTTTGTTTTTAGGTACTTATCTATATTTTCGCTGCATTTATGCACTGTATTTGTACTGATAAACCGTAAGGTTTAAGTAATAAACTAATTTAATTGAAAAACTTGTATCAAAGTGTTAATTTGGGTACAGGTAAACAGATCAAGAATTCTGAACACAGATTGACCAGGCTATGAATAGACCCCCTATAGGGCTATGTGTAAAAAGGAGAAACTGACCAGGTGTTGTGATGATATCCATGGCCATCAGGTGAAGTTGATGGTGGTGAGGAGGGGGGATTAGTACCCATGGCAACAAGTTAGGGGAACAATTAAGTCAAGTACATGTACATGTCTGACAAGTCTATATATAACAATCACTTGTACATATTACTGGTGTGTAAGCATTGACAATTTGTTTAAAAGTCTGATGTCGGATCAAAGAAAACTTTGGCAGGGGAGGGATAAAAACTAAAACCAAGACATCAATAATTATATACTTAAGAATATATACAATGTACATGTGCAATCAGATACGTGTATATCACACGTCTGCAATGAAGCGGACTCTGTGTTTACGTGATAATGGATAACACTCTGAAAATCTTTATTAATGGACTTGTTTCGTGATCTAACCTTCAGTTGAGTGACAATCATTTAACCTTTGCACCCTAGGAGAAGTGAGGAGTGCACGAGATTTTAGGTACTAAAGTAAACGTATAATTAGTGCACAACTGTTTTTTTTTTAACTTATTATCACAAAGGACATAACCCGGTAATACACTGTTTCAATACATAAAGACTTCAACAGTGTAGAGTGGAGAATCTACTTTTGAAATCAATTTTGATGCTGTTTGCGATCATTTTAATCATCTACATGCTTCTATTACAACACATCAGTTTGTGTCAGAGGCCTAATAATGGCTGACTCAGGTGTACGTGTACTTCATGTAAATATTTTGTCAGACAAAATATTAATATTTTAAATTTTTATTGAATGTTTATTTACTAAAGTTTTAGCTTTTACATTGTTATTCTAAACTTGTAAGTTTCTTTTACAGTACATGTCATCTATATGATATTATACATTGTATGTTCTGTCGACAGATCTTGAGACATGTATATGTCCAGACTACATGTACATTACATTGAAGCCAAACATCTAGGAAAGGCCTGTTGCCAATGGCCAACTGGGCGCAATATGCAACCCTAAAGCCTTGAGAACATGCATCCTATCACACCTTACCTGTAAGATGCTGATCAGTCTAGCTCTTTTGTGTCTGGCACATGGTATACCTGGCCAGGTGACCTGTCCCGAATTAACCCCCCGGGGTCCAATTATGGCTCATTCTCAATTAGCCAACATACAGAAATTTACCTGTATTACCAGGCCAACATGTCAAATTTTACACCTGAGTGAGTTTAAACTATATCAGTAGCCTGTTCTTACTTTCATGAAAAAAAGCATGAAAATGTCAAGTTGAATATGACTTATAAAATAATGATTCAAATGAATTTATGTAGGCTACTTATCATAACAAATCTTAGATATTCACGGTAAAAGCCGAAATTTATTAAGTCTACATATATCATGAAACCATAATCTCAAGAGTTTAAATTACAAATGTATGCTTTTAGTAATAGAAGTATTAACAAGTGTCTTTAATGACTGTTATTTAAATCTGTGTATATGTGTTAGGGTGTGTGTGTTATTTTCTCTCTTTTTTTTGTACAAAATAACAATTTTAGAAAAGACACCAAAGGAAATATTTTTTGTACATACCAACAATTATAAAATTATATCAAACTAGCGGCGGATGTGTTTCTTAATGAAGTAAAGCAACGTTGCAAAGAAGAAAAGTTTTTGCTATTCCAACTTTGACGAGGTATTCGGCGAACTCCGCGATATAGACTTTGATGATGATGTTAGTTTGATGATGCAAAAAAATGTCTGTATAATATCAGTCCTGAAACTACGCGATTCAAATGATTCACCCTCTCTTTTACATTTTTTCAAAACTTTCCATTTTGCCGATGATGGTAAATTTTGTAAAGCAGCACGTTATATTCAAGACTGTGGTGAACTCCTATCCGATATTGACAGAGTCTGCGACTGGTGTAAAACTTTAAAATGTACGTTTTATATAAAGAAATATTGTTATTTAACGTTTAGCAACAAAAGATATACAACTGAGTATCCCGACAGCTTGGGTGAGGAATCTCTAAAGAAAGAACACATGATAAAGACTTGGGTGTATGGCTCACTCCGAATCTTAACTTTTTAGCATATGTTAGATAAGTGGTTGGTAAGGTCATGTCAATCTACATATTTGGATTTTCAAAATGTTATTCGCTCTCTGTACATTAGTGCAGTCAGTTAGATTACTGCTCTGAAATGTGGTCACCATAGCAAGCAACACTCGTACACCAGATTGAAGTTGTACATTTTTTTTTTTTTTTTATTATTATTATTTCTTTGTTTTAAATCAAAATTAAACGATAATAGTCTATATTACATATAAATTTGTACACAATTTAACTTACCTAGTCTGGTATGTAGGCATTAATACATATATTTTTTATTCAAATCTGTACATAGCCTGCTTGATCGAACTTTTACAGGATAATTTAACTTTTTAGTTCCACATCTTTTTTTTTTGACTAGGTCGAGTAGCTCAACCTTGCTTTATCCCTGTAAATGCTGGATTATTGTAAGAAATTGTAATGTTCTTAAAAGAGTCCTTATTAATTTTAACTACCTTCGTCATGTTCCTGACAGTTTTTTAACGTTTCACCTGAGAGATGTATTTCGGACGAAGATTTGTTTTCAGAATTAGGTCTCCTTTTTACTGTTCATAACAAGACTTACTTGATTGTCTGGATGATTTCTATTTAGGACATCAGTTCTATTTCACATGTGTATGCACTTTATATACCGTATTTGCTCTTACTGTGTAATTAATTTACTCTTGTTATACTTTATCAGAGGCATATATATATTTATATATATATCACATATGCGATATATATGTCTCTGATTTTATAGATTTGTTATCAATGGGGTTCATCGGGGAGTTATCCCTCTTGACGTCACTAGGGGGCGCCCGTGTTTTAGTTGGTATAACGTAAACGTAAACAATATGGCGTATGACGGCTGGAAAGTTGAGCGGCTGAAGTTGGAATTAGCGAAGCGTGGTGCAGTATTGCGGGGGAGGAAAGCAGATTTGATTGAAAGGTAAACTTTGATATTTTGTGTATATGAATATCTTTCATCATGGTAGGTTTACTCATAAAAAGTGGAATAGGAAGTCAAATGCGAAGAACGAGCTGTCAACATGACATGTGATGTCGAGACCCGATCACAATAAAATCGTTAGATGGTTCTCATAACACGAATAAATACAGTCTATCCACTTTTAGGTTAATTGACGTCGAAATGATTGTATGTATACCTATAAATTAATAATGGGCAAATAATTTTGTGCGGCGATAAGAATATTGCGTAGGCCTGTGAGATCCTATCAGGGCACCGATCGCGAGTAGGCACCAAGTATAACTACTTGTTGACAAATTACAATTCACCGAGTTGTCTATTGCAAATTATACTTAGAATATGTTATCTGGAAAACTATGCTGTCATATGAAATGTAATAATTGTAAGTTTCAAGTGTATTGTTGCATATTATTTTCAGGTTAGAGGCATACGACAGGTACCACAACTTCAGGGACAATGTTGCGTTTTTACCAAGACCTCCTGCGTTGCCTAATTGGCCAGTAGGGATATTCGGGTTTCGGCAGTTGACACTTGACCACAAAAATCAATTGCCAACTCTTGGAATGGCACAGGTAGAAGGTATATTGCACATTTTATTTAATTATATTAAACATTGCTCGTCATATTTTTACATACATTGGTGTGTGATTTACATTGAGAAGCCTTCATATTCAGTGTATATAAAAATATTTATCCTTTGAATACATTCTGTATGATTATAACATTGATACAGTATTGAGTAACACAGTGATTCAGTAACAAACACATGGCTTAATCTTTACAGGACATAATATGTAAACATATGTAAAACTGTTGCAACAATTGAATTAAATTGGATGAAACTAACATTTTATTTATCATCATCACTGAGTTTTAATCATCATTTACATTTTAATATAATTTTGTTTGTACATAATCCTAACCTATGAATTATATAAACTTTTTTGTAGGTTATTTTCTGTATAGAATGGCAGCAGACAACCAATGCCAGTCAGACATTCGGGCTATTTCCAAAGGGAGCTTGCTAATGGAATCAGGAAGGGTTGAGGCATGCAGCTTCAAAGCAAATGGACATGATGTGTTTCTGACCGGAACAGTTGCAGCGGCAATGAAGAAAAAAGTAAGCTTACACAATTGCAATACACCAGAAAAAAAATCACATGATTTTAACTCTTGAAACAATGCTTCATGACTTAAGATTTGCAACACTGTAATTTCGTTCAATGTGGTATGGTTTTTACAGATTTCTTACAACTACAAGATTAGACTTGGGGCAAATGGTGAAATAATAAATACTGATTGTGAATGTCCAGCTGGCAAAGGTCCGTGTGGGACATGCAAGCATATCGCAGCTATTCTCCTTGTGCTTATCAAGTTTATTGAAACTGGTAGGCTTGCTATTCGGGGAAGTTGTACAGACCATCTACAAACTTTTCACAAACCGAAGAAGAATTATCAAGGCAATAACAAAAGAAGTGTTCGTTCAATTTGCTTGTGTTTTTTAACCAATCAATAAACCAGTGGCAGATAGTCATTTCTGAAATATGGCTCCATTTTATATTGCTGAATGTCCATTTACAAAGTTGAAGCTTTCAAAGAAACTCATAGTTTTATAAATCTGCCTTAGGTTAATTGAAAATGTTCAGTTCCTTTTCAGAACGTTATACTGATATGGTAACATGTTACTAAAGTCAATGGCCACACCCACAAAACTTTTTGTTGTTGTTGTTAGTAAATTGTTTCTGTTTTTCATTATTATGCTGTTTTTTTCATGGATCCAAAACATACTGTCATAAGAAATGATATATAGTGATAAGTTAATGATTTACATCATAATAACCATGTAATAAGCATTTACTTAAAAATAAAGTAAACCATATCAGCTACTTTTGATAACTTTTTTATTTTAGTTTAGTATATTCATTTCAGTATGATGGCTATAATTAACAGAATATACAACCTCAATTTAGGGGAATTTTACATATCTCTGAACGAATATATAATACATAAGTTCACTACATTACAACAGACCATGTAGGTCAATATAACACAACTCTCAACTCGCTATTTATATATCTTTTTTTTTTTAAACATTTGTATAATTATTCGCTGTATGTTACTGTATTCAATATTGAACTTCACCAATGAAAACTTAAAAGTAACTAACATTAATCAGTTTTGGCTGTCACAGGTTCACCAGTAAAGGCTGAAGATATTGAATCCAACTTCGACATTAACATGGATGATCCAAGACCTGAGAGGTTCAGAGGCAATAATGGATACAACTCATTTGTAAGGAGCCAAGTGATCAACTATTGTGCAGTATCATCCAAGGACCTTGCATTTAGGTAAAATGATAAACACTTAATCATAGAAGTGCATTATTGTAATTAGATCTATTAACATTGGTAAAAATATTACATCTTTAATTCATTTTAGCAGCCATAAATTACCACTATTATAAGTTATCTAGTATCATTATACAATGATGTCAAAAGTTCTACAAAACTTTATCCATTCTATATCCAGACTAATACTTGATAGCAAAATTATAGACAATGCAACACCTTGTACTATGAAATTACTAAATAATATATAGTTGGAAATGAATGCATACATACAATAACATTCAGTAATTTTGAAACAGATATCTTATGCCGAAGGCAAATATACAAGTGGCAGCAAAAGACCATGACTACACTACACTACCAATGACAGTACATTGGGTTGATACTGGAACTAAGGTATGGTTATCAAAAATCAAAGAAATATGTTATATAATGTTTGATTTCCTAATGAGACATACATGATTGTCAAAGACTTATACTTAAAACCATTTTCTGCCACTTCCCTTCCAAAATATAAATACTGATAACTTGATGAGGGATATTGCAGAAACTGTACTTTTAAAGAAAATAATTTCAGTGAATGGGATCATAAAAGTAATACAGAGAGAGTGATTATACCAATGGGTTATTCACAAAGTTTATTATTAGTGAAGTTGTCGAATTCTTCAAAAGAAAAGAAATTGGGTTCAGTATGAGGTTCAAGTAACTCAGATAACCAATGTTTGGTACATTAATTAAATCCTAACAATAAAAATATGTTTCTGTTTTCTATAGGTGTCATCTATGGAAGAAGTCCTGGAGATTGAAGAAACTACAAAGAAGCAAAGTGTGTGCAAGAAATGGCACCAGGAGAGAAGATGGCGTTTGACATCCTCCAGATTTGGCGAGATTTGTAAGGCAACAGACCGTAGAAATAAGGAAAAACTGTGCCAGTCTATCTTCAGGCCAGCCAGACTCACTTCACCAGCCATCATCCATGGACAAACTTTTGAGAGGGCTGCTATTAAAAAATTTGAAGAAATTAATGGTATAACAGTCAACTTGTGTGGTTTGAGAGTGGACATTGATAACAACTTCCTTGCTGCCTCACCAGATGGCATAACAAGTCAGGGTGACATTGTAGAGATCAAGTGTCCATATAAAGGTAGAAATAATGCAATTTCTGTAAATAGCAACTTTCCTTTTTTAGGAAAAGATGAAAATGGAGACATGCATCTTAAGCAAAATCACAATTATTTTTATCAAATTCAAGGGCAACTCAACATTTGTAAGAAACAGAGGTGCTTTTTTGTTGTCTATACTTTTAAAGATATTTTTGTAGAGGAAATTTATGTTGACAATTCTTTTTGGTCAGGTAGTATGCTGCCAAAATTAGAGTTATTTTACCAGAAATACTACAGAAAATTCGTTGCAGGGAAAATGTAGTTTTGCAATCTTTAAGTTATATATGCCATAATTCACATAATGGCAAACCCAGAAGTATTTTTATGTTACAAATACCCTGTACAATGTTGTTTTAAAGTCATTACAGATGCTTTACAAGAATCATTTTTCAAATACTTTTTTCTTGGAATGGCTAGTCTGTTATATTCCTGGAACAAGAAAGATGATGAAAGGTTAAGATTTTGAAAGTCAACTTATTTAACTTACTATGGATTGTCTGAAGTTCTGAATAACAAAACATATATACAATATTCTAGATCCAAGAGCAACCTTTGAATGTGAAAGATTTGAATTCAATATTTTAAAGGTTTTAGCTAAGCCAATCACACGTTCAACATGAATTCTTTTGGAAGCAATGCGCCGATCTCTTACTACATCTTCTGCATCTAACTGACTTTTGCCCTTCAGCATAGTTGGTGTGTTTACTTTAACATCACGTGATGCAAACAGATCTTGCACCATGATTCCTCTGTCTGCCATGATACTATCACCTGAATCAAACATTGAACGATCATGTAAAAGACGAGAGCGCTCAATAATCTGACGGTCACTTGCAGAGCCTCCATAGGCATCAGATATGTAGGAAATAGCACCTTTTGGTGTGCACCCAACCATAGTCTTAAGAGTGTTTTTGTTTTTGTATGAGGAGAATGTAGCGCTCTGGGCATTGACATTGCGTGGCTTATGAATCGGAATTTCGGTTGCATCCAAAATAACTCTTGTATTGCTAAATTGGGAAAAGTTCTCTGGCATGTGTTCATCCACAATATCTCGTGAGGGCCAAATATCAAGTTCTTTCAATTGAAAATATAGAAAGTTTATCCAAACATTTAGCAGAGTTGAAACAGTGGTTTCACTGATATGAAAGAGATGACCAAGTTCAATGTTTTCTGTTGCTCTGCGTAACTTCATAAGTGTTAAAAATAACTGATTTTCTGGTGACAAGACAGAGGATTTGAACTGCAAATCATGTGCAGCTGGACCAAGTATATTAAAAAACAGCATGAAATGGTCGTAGTCATCGAAACCTGTATAGTATTTGAGCATCTTGGGACAGCTGCGATAATTTTCGATGGAATATCCTTGTCTTCCCCCTTGAATCTCGCACTGAACAGACATATCACTGAATGATTGACATTGATCATTTTCAACATGTTGAGTATTTATCATTATCTCAGGTTCACTTTCTATGATAACACTGTCTCCTACACTAGGGGTGGGCACTACATCACTAGGAGTTACTATGTCTTCTCGTCTCTTTTGACGTTCACTACGTGCTTTAGCAGAAGGACTGGCAGTATTTCTAGATGAGAGTAAGAATACTGAAGGGACAGCATTAGGTTTTAATCTTTTGCGTTCTCCTGAAATAAAACACCAAGTAAGGATAAGGTCTTTGATGAGAAAAAAACACTCGCAGTATTTTACTTTTGGGTGTTGCTAGATGTAAATTACACTTTGACCATAATTATATTGAACCCTTCAGATTTCATAAATGGTGAAATATCTATCTGGTGTATACCAGGTAAATGCATTATATTGTTCCTAATGTTCAGTTTGATATATTTATGTTATTGCTATCCCATGAAGTGATAATATTGTGTTAACTACATGTTCATGATGTTGTATCTTTAGTAATGTCTATATACATGTACATAAAATATAGATCAGTTAAACTGAATTATATTAACATGATCTGGTCATTTATTGGTGTCTTTATACATGTATAGCAATATAATAAAATGATATTAGGTTGGAAATGGAGTAAGTGTATTTTTTTCATTAACAGATTGGAAAACGCTTATGTGAATTAATGTTATGAGTGAAATGTTGTCATTATAACAGAAAAAACGGTGAGTTTCGTTTTCTAACATCTATTTCAGCTAAAACAAAATACATGTAGGTGTGTGATCACACTGCTGTATCCAGATAAGAAACTTCACGCAATTATGATTATGTATATAATAATTAACTGAACCGGAAGCGGGTAACATTTCGTGACAAGTCCCAACTTACAAGACAAAGGTAGGTTATATTACATGTATGCTGACACACGACATTTCATTCGGCATAATCATAACAAGTCAATCTTATCAATGAACGTTTTAATGTTCCTTTATAAAAGTTCGTCTTTCCTCTGAAGAAGGCCGTATACAGCGATAATATCGATATATCCTTACCGAGTAGAGTCTGTTGAACGTAGTCAGAGTCCAAGAAGTGTTCCGAACAGACCTTGGAATGTTTGCCTGGTTCCCATAAACCTTTAGTCTTTTCGTCGACACGACGAATAGCAACTCGCCATAACTTTTTAAGGTTTGGATCAGAAGGGAATGTATGTCCGCTTCCATCAGATTTACAACCGGGAACGCAACAATAATATGGCATATTTTACAAACGCTACGTAAAAGTTACACCAGCTTGACCTTTGTAAAAGTGTATTGGAACTCTTCAGTCTTTCGAGAACATACCAACTAGAGCACAAACGCCATCTGGCGGCAAAAAATGCAGCCGATGGACCCCATTCTGTGATTAGACCTTTGGGTTTTAAAATTGAAATAAATAATGAATAACTCCATAGATCACGATGACATTCTCATTAAAGTTGGACGTTTTATGAAGCAGTCTATAGCCTTACCTGTAGGCTATAATTATCTGTTATTGTTCTACCTTTCACACCTAGTATCACTTGGTCCACAAAATACCTTACCTTTAGTTTACCTGTATACAACATGCTATGTTGTTTGTATCATTACTGACAAATAAGTCTAACTACCCTAGTTTACCTGTGTGATACTGTCCGGACCATTTGTACCCTATACATGTAGCCTGACCAGTGCATATTATATGTAACTGTTTAAAAGGTAGACTATAGCACAGTAAAGGTATTATTGTTTATTTGACACGATCTTCATTTTGGTTTCCATCGTAATGCGTCGACTACTACTAGGATCCGCCATTTTTTATTACACTAAGATCGATGGACCATGTGACTTGAGTTGTTTTTTGTGAGAGTGCTATTTTTTTTCTATTCAAAGATACAGACAGATTTATAGCCGTATCTATGTTATTCTCACTTCCTTATAAAATTATTTGCTGTCGCTACATTTCTTTTTTGACGTTCGGTAAGTATACTTAACTAAATTTCGTTTCGATAAAAAGTACACTCCGCAAAATTTTCTACCGAACGGTTACGAGACGGTCTGCGAGTGAAAATAGGTAAACGCAAATGCTACGGTAATGCTACGATGAGTGGACGCAAACGGTACGGAAATGCTACGGAAATGGTACGGTAATGCTACGGAAGTGCTACGGAAATGGTACGGTTGTGCTACGGTAATGCTACGGAAATGGTACGGTAATGCTACGGAAACGCTACGCTTAAATCGGAACTGCGAACGTACACGGGTCTGTACCTATATATGGTATCCTATATGTCTCAGGTGATTGTGCACACAAAAAATGAAAAATGAAAAATGATTCGATCGAAATTTTGACGGATCCATTTTAGCCGCACCTACTTGCTATACTACTGGTACATTGTTCATCAATCAAGCTTTTGTATTCCAACTTGTGATGTACACTGATTGGTCAATAAATCAGAAACTTTTTTGCCCGCTTAGTATAGCCGAGCTGTATGGGACATCAAAGGGATCCAGGTGATCTACCTTAATTATTTTGCTTATAAGTTTGCGGTATCGCTGTATATATGAGAGAGTATCTGGATGAAAACGTAACTGCAAAGGGCCTGTTTCCAGTAATGTTAATTCTCCATAGGAGCCTGTCCCCGTATAATTTCTTATCTAGCTCAACTACAGTTTTGTTTCTTTTCCGAAGAATAATTTTACACCTTTCCGACACCCAGATTTAATAATGTCAGAACCAGAAAATAGAGGAAGAAGACGACTCCCCGTCCCATATCCTGCCGTTGCTGACCCTTCATGATCTTTTGAATGGATCACCTTCACACAAAAAATGCTGTCTCTTGTTACCTTTGCAATAAATGGAACAAAATCATCAGTCTTACCAAAACGTGCAAGACATCACCTGATCTATTCACACAAACTGTGTCCCACCTCATCCCGCGTCTGCTCCATTCACCTTATTGGATCTATCTAGACGGGCAAGGTCCGAGTTTGTCAAGAAGGATGCATCTTCCGTACTGTTTCCCCGTCTCGATCTCGATTACTTGAGAACCATTACGTGTGGAACGTATCAGATATCTCTGGCTCCTGGTTACATCGCCGAACATTTATGTGATGACGGAGACTATGAGGTGTGGCTTTACCAGCACTCCCGAGACCTTCTCCGATGTCAAATACATTCTCGACACAAAAGCCAAACGAAATATAACGTCTGGATACGGTTCACCGTTTCACCCGATGATGAGGCCCCAATAAAGGACTACTACTGTCAGTGCCCAGTTGGAGAGAGAACGATGGGAATGTGTGCGCACATCCAGTATCGTGTACTACCTTGAGTATTACAGGGCGCTGGAAAACCCTCGACCATTACAACAACAGGTGAAGAAATTCCGACAAAACTTGAAATAGTTTTCCATGCGGCAACGGAGTGCATATGTCGAAAGTATGTTTGAGGCTCGATATGAAAGATCCCCGTTACCATGTGACTAACCAAACTTATAAATATAGGTATTACACAATCGCCCGTAGCTTTGAACACTCCCGTAAATGCGAAAACCAACCAAAATCATAAGGAACACGTTTTGTTTGTTGTTCTGTCTATTTGTCAGCCAATGTCTTCAACCACGGGGACTTGTGAAGTAGCCATCTTGGATTTTTTTTTATGAAAAAGTGTTTCTCTCACTTTTTTTTTTCATATCTGTGTACATATTCTAAACATACCGAGCAAATACTCTCGTGTTTTTGTTAATTATCTAAAGAAAGTCGAAAATCGGCAATTCAACCATAGGCTAATTCAACCCAAGATTTGAAAATGTTCCACCACTTACATGTTGATGAATTTTCCTCTCATCAATAGCATATTATGTACTGTTTAATAGGATAAAAAATGGTTTGCATCCAACGCCCATAAAAGGGTGTATTCTCTAAAAAACACAGTTTTTGTGTCTAAAATGTTATCATCGAAAATGGCATTTTTGAGATTGTTCCTTCCATAAAACAGCCAAATGGCGCGATGGAAACATGATTTTTTTGTCACAATCATGCCATGAATGTATTCTTTACGGTGACTATCATTTGATTATATTTTTTTAAATATTTTACATATCATGCACATTTTATCAACACTGAGACAGCTTCTGAAAGGTACAAATTTGAGAAGCCATAAAAAACAAACCAAGTGACCTAAATCTTTATACTTTATAGATTTGTGACCACAACGGCATGGGCAATGCACCACCAACAGGAAATTTGAATCAGAGAAGGGGCCATTTTGGAAATAGGCCCTTTTATTAATTCTAAATTGTGATTTGTCCATCTGAGGCCTTTTAATTGAAACTTGATAGCATTCATAAATGTGAGGCGTTTCAGAATTTGATGTTAGTTTAGAGATCGTCATGGGACTTGAAATTCTGCTTTCTTTGTAGCACTTTCTTAAAGAAATAATGATAATACATTGGTTACTATATACAAAACGATTTGGTATGTGATGAACGTGTATTGTCCTACCTCGCTTATTTCTTAAAATGAAAATATGCGTTGCGGAAGGCAAACATTTCAGCTTCAAAAACACAGGAAATGATAATCAAAGCCGTACGAGATATATATTACATGGAGTGATACGTTGTGCTAAGGCGATCAACTTATGTGGAAAGAAAGAGACTTTTGGATTAAATATTCATTGTAGCTTTCCGTTGCAATTTTTGAATGTGAATATATCCACTATATAATAATTATGATCATGATATAAAAACCCCTTTTAATCACACTTCTGTGAAATTGAAATAAAAAGTTGTTAATTCTGATATATCCTAGAACAGTACATTGATAAATAAGCATCCGCCTATCATATTCTTAGACATCTATCGAGCATATATTAAGCATGTATCTTTATCTTTGAATATTTTGGACATTAGATACAGCTTGAGATGTAAGTTATTAAATATGACATATATGATTCGTGGGACGTGGGTTTCAATATTTTAGTTGTTTAAGCTTAGAGTATAATGGCATTAAATACCGTATTCTCACGAAAAACTACTGATAATTACGAACTTTATCAGTTTAAATTATAAATGTAAAAATGAATCATTAACAACGTAATTTCATAGTAATCACGCTTCTTGAAATTTTAACACATTGATCTTTTAAAAGTGAAAGCGGAATTTGATAACTTCCCCAATATTTATCGATTTCCTCAGTGGCTTCTGGAAGTCTTTTTTTTTGGGGGGGCAGGTCTTAAATACGGTACGACATTTTAGTAAATATAAATGATATGTATGGTTTAATAAAGGTGTGTTACTTAAGCTTTGTATATGATGGTACCGAAGACAGTATTCTCAAGAAAAAAATTGATAATTATTTATAACTTTAAACGAACAATGTAAAATGAATTATAAATAACTTAATGCCATAGTTATCACGCTTATAAACTTTTAGTAGCAGATTTAGAAATCTCCACATGATGTTATCGGTTTAACATTTGCATAATAATATGCGCCAATGCTAATACATTTACCTTTTACGTTTTGGTGTGACTGATAGTTCCTTGTTTGCCCTACATTTGACATTGCTATATTTACAGTCAAGTACGACATCATTTACTCATTCTGTATATTTAATCATCTTACTGAAGGTAGGGAGCACTGAAGTCGACAAAATAACACCTTTTATAAAGGACAAACATTAAAAAGTTTTGTTGATACTATTATACTCTTCAATGATCTTGAAAAAGCAATCGGTACTTGATGACAGTACGATGTTATATTCTGGCTGCTGAGTGTAGCCGAGCTGTATGGGACATCAAAGGGATCCAGATGATCTACCTTTATCATTTTTGCTAATACTTTCGCGGTATCGCTATATATATGAGAGAGTATCTAGATGAAAACGTAACTGCAAATTTTATGAATTTAAAATTGCGGTTTGTCCATCTGAGGACTTTTATTTAAAACTTTATAGCATTCATAAATGTGAGGCGTTTCAGTATTTGATGTTAGTTTAGAGATAGTCATGGGACTTGAAATTCTGCTTTCTTTGTAACCTTTCTTAAAGAAATAATGATAATTAATATACATTGGTTACTCTATGCAAAACGATTTGGTATGTGATGAACGTGCACTGTCCTACTTTGCTTATTTCTTAAAATGAAAATATGCTTTGCGAAAGGCAATAGTTTCGGCTTCAAAACATAGAGAATGATAATCAAAGCATTATTTTAGCCAATGTGATATATTACATGGAGTGAACCGTTGTGATACAGCGATCAACTTATGTGGAAAGAAAGGGACTTTGGGATTAAATATTCATTGTAGCTTTCAATTACAATTTTTGAATATGAATATATCCACTTTATAATAAGATCATGAATACTTAAATCTTAAATACGGTACGACATTTTAGTATATGTAAATGATATGTAAGGTTTAATAAAGGTGCTTTACTTTAGCTTTGTATATGATGGTACCGAAGACAGTATTCTCAAGTCAAAAAACATTTGATTATTATTCATCACTTTAAGCGAACAATGTAAACTGAATTATAAGCAACTTAATGCCATAGTTATCACGCTTATCAACTTGTAGTATCAGATTTGAAAAATGTCCACCTGATGTAAACGGTTTAACATTTGCTTAATAAAATGCACCAATGCTAATACATTTACCTTTTACGTTTTGATGTGACTGATAGTTCCTGTTTTGCCCTACATTTGACATTGCTATATTTACAGTCAAGTACGACATCATTTACTGATTCTGTATATTTAATCATCTTACTGAAGGTACGGAGCAATGTAGTCGACACAGTAACATGTTTTATAAATAACAAACATCAAAAGGTTGTGTTGATGCTATTACACTATTCAATGATCTTGAAAAAGCAATTGGTACTTGATGACTGTACGATGTTATAAATACATTTTATCAGAAGGGATGATAGTGCTATAAGCAGTTATTCGCACGTGTGTTAATTTGATTTAGTTTTTTTTCTCACCCCATCACTATCTAGTTTCGCGTAATAACGCGAAAGTTTCGCGATATAATGAGTTAGTTTCTTCTAATAACGCGTTAGTTTCGCGATATAACGCGTTAGTTTTGCGTTATTAAGAAAAAGTTTCGCGATATAACACGAAAACAAATATTATTTTCTTCTACGATAATGGTCCCAACCGGCTTTCGTACTATCCAGATTTATTCGCAATCGTGAACAAATACATTGATTTGTGTGTCGCCTCAATGCAACATTTGCAATCGGTAAGGAATGACAGTTATACAATAAGTAGAGGATTAAAAAGATACAAAACTGTACAACGAGCCTTGTAAAATGTGAGTCTACATAAATGTAAATGAGTTCGAATGTATTGAGTTACACTAATAAACAAGTTGCACTTACATATTTGATTGGATTATGATACTTAAAAAAAAATAATCATGTCTTTATTGTACCAATACATCGTTTGATTTTGATCAAGTAAAAGAATGTGCTGATTAACTTTGAAATACGTTATTGGTAGTTCATTCTCATTCCTATTCGTACTGAATTTTTACTCGTTTTCTTGTACTTTTTGTTTAACTTGTTCGTGCTAAAGACTTAGGACGTAAGGCATGGTACAATGTCATAACCTTGGTTTTGCTTTTACTGGATGGTACTATAGCTTGATATTATTATTTCAGTTCCTTGTTTGGATCGGTATATTATCAGGATATTGAGCTCCTATTTTAATTCGCATTCTTAACATTGGGTACAGTAGTTACATATCGGATACGATAGTAAGAAATAGATTTTTCAGTATTCTTTGGAATGGGTTGTATTATATAATATATATCATTTCAATGTTAATATGTACTATGCATACAGACTTAATTTGATTTTGAACACAACATTTCAGTAGAATATTGTACAATTAACTTATCCAAAACAATCTGATCCATTTCAAATTCTAAATTGCCACAGCTTAATCTCTTCTCAAATCATTTGATAAGATTAACAGATGTATTCACCGAACAGGAATATAGGAATTATTCTGTTGTATATATAGTTAAGCAAAAATGGATCATATAAGACATCGCTAATTAAATTGAACATTCTGCATATTTTATTCAATTGAAAAAAAAATGATGATAAAATTGAAATAAAAAGCTGAGTTAACGTCTTTGATATCATTGTTATTGTAGTCGTTGTTTAATTGAAGATTTGTTTCTCATACATTTACATTTGAAAATGCTCATTAAGATTGATTGTATCCAAAATGCGGATAAAAAAGAAACTTTGATATTTTTATGTAGCATTGTCCTAATTTGTATATTAACATTTACAGATATCCATTTGTGTCCTTAAGCATACATCTATTTATTAAAACCTCAAATATTGCAATGGTATCGGTTTGCTCGGTTACCTATACCCTTGAATGTACAATTTTTGGGTGGTTTTAACATGAACATTAGTCAGCATTTCAACATAATAATTCACCGAGGAATGCTATACATTACATATGTTGCAGCTTTCGAGGCCATGAGTCAATCATGCGATCTTCTATGACATTCAATACAACAATACAATACAATGGGACATGTCACCTAAAATGATTACATTTTTCAATTATATACAACTGTAAGCACCCCTTCACCAAAAAAAAAACCGTTTTAAGCGATCTGTAAGGGTTTTCCTGGCGTTGTGCTTGGAATAAAGGGACTGACATGTGAAAGTATTAACTTCCTAATGAATAAAATATCACAATTTTCATTTAAGAAAAGTATCGAGGATCTTACCGTGCTTGTCGTTATGGACACTGTTCAATAAGATAATAGTGTCCTCGACTGTATACCTTTATCTATATATTGGATACGGCAGTAATTGATTGACTTTTGTTTCAACCTGAATATGAGTTTATTTTTTATATTAAACTTCGATGTTAATGAAAATTAATGATGTCGCCATTTGTCCACCTGGCTGGTACCTTAAACATCTGTAACTTCAATAGAATAACAACACTTGCATTTAAATGTGGTGAGACAAGTATATATTATTTATCAGATATTTTGTGATAACGCGTGTTCATGTTTGTTGAATCACTTAAGGTCTCGTTATATTTCTATTATTTGATACAAATAATCTTGCTTCTAATATCAAGCTATGAAAATGTATCAATGAATTGATTTGTAAATATAAGTTATGCTATGATAATAAAGCAGGCATGATGTCTGTTCTGTTCGGTTTTACTAACCAATAACTTACATTTATTTATCAAAAGCGAGGTACATCAATATTGATCAATCATACAATACTGCCAGTTCATTTATATGACTTTGTGCTTTTAAATTAAATACAAAAAAGGAGGAATCTTTAAAGTTTTGAAACATTTTTTGTTAGTTTTTACAATGATCTTCTGATCAATATTTACATTTTGTTTAAGTATGCAAATATTATAAATATTATAAAATTGGGATTAAATTTGAAAGATGTATTGCTTAAAATCATACCAAATATAGATCGTATAAATCAAACCAATATGTCTTGATAACATTTGAATATTACACTATATAGTTGTAATGACCAAGTTTTAGATTTGAATGTTTAAGAGAAGCAATTATGCATAATTGTTAGCAGAAATTCTAGACGAACTTCTGATATACGAAACATTTGCTACTACTTAATGTTGGATTTAGTGAATATCATTTAGTTTGGGCATTATATGCAAATATATTGATGTTGTCGTGTTTAATAGATAACTTGGATGCGATCCAATAATAAATCCATGTTACAATACGTGTACCCATAATTAATTTGCCTATCACTAACGATGTGTAATAACACTTTTACGATCTAAAATATCTTTTACGTCTGAAATCCCAGCTGATATAGAGATTTGATTCACAAACTTTTAAAAAGATGGTGATGTACCAGACTTAACTATAAGGGAACAACCAACCAATTGAAAAATAGATTTCTGAAACATCCTCTGTGTATAGAAAGTTGAGTCAAGGATAAAATGTCCGGGAGCCACTGATTGGACAGTATATTATGACGTAAGAAAATAGATATGTAGCTTGATAGATAACTATCCATAAGAAATGTTGATATAAATTTCCAATCAATTTGTTCCCAAAGGTTCAGGTAATGATAATTAACGGGTAAAAATTTCAGATCTTTGATAATTTTTACTGCGGAATTCACCCATTTCCAAATGGCTACCCTGGAAAAATGTTGAGCTGAAGGACCCATTTTTTTTTATTATGTGTTATATGAGACCCTAAACTTTCGTTATAAACAATAATTGCCATATTGAATTAAAGAGTTTGAATGAAATACTCCAAAACGTTATCACTAACGTCTGTGGAAAACAATTTAAAACTATAATTAAACGTATAAATTAACAGTTACGATGCCTGAGTATTTGGGAGGTACACAATTGACGAGGAATGTTTGAAATAATGAATGATTTGGTATTCTATAATAGGGTATATATATCTTTAATAAAACAGAATTGATATATAAACCTAAACTTACTGTGAAATTATAACGTAATTTTCAATTCATCATAGAAAACAAAAATGATCGGCTTGAAAGAATGCTATACCCTCTTGCTTTGTACACAGAACGTGTCGTGAGTAAACCAACTGATACTCCACCCTACTCAAATTATATCTTGGGGCAGGAATTAAGGTGTATACTAATCGTTCATATACATTTATTTTGACTTGATTCTGCTTAAGCACATGTGTGTATCTCTGATAGACCCTTCAAGTCATTTTCTGTATATCTATATTCCTATATCCTCCTGAAATTTGTTATTTGATGGCTGTTAATTGAAGAAAAAAAAATTGTTGTAGCAGATTATTAGATAAAGAGGAAAGAAAATCATCAGACAGATTAATAAATTTGATTACCTGTATGAGTGTATAATGTTTGTACGGTTTTAATGTTATTATATGTAGCTTGGTTTATGCAGCAATCCGATTATGCTATAAACACTGCCTTGTATACATTAGAGATCGTGTACGTCTTACCTATGCTTTAGTACATGCATTTGATTTGATATTATTTCATCAAGCTATTGCAGTAGAACATTAATCTTTTCGAGGTGTGTATTTGACCATTTGGACACGATTTTAATACACAATAAATCAGAACTAGTGCATTGAAGGTCTAATGGGACATACTACCGTATTAGGACTGTTCCAAGATACTCACCGACTGAAAATTAAAAAAAAATCGATTAGAAAGAAATATACTAAAAAACAACATTTGATTAATATATTATTGTAACAAAGGAACACTGTTTAAAGTTTGTCTATGATAAGATATAAGAGTCATTATTTCTGTTTCATGAATTGGTTTAAGTTTATAAACAACTGCATATCTAAACGCGAGGTAAATGTACTACGCATTCCACGTTATGTTAGTGATAAATGTATAATGAGTTCCATCATATTGGCCGCGACATTAGATCGCCTGCAGAGCGTCCAATGTATATCGTGTATAGGAAATCTTCTGTAAAGCATAGGAATGTATAATGTATTTTGTTATACAGTTACGTAGTTTCTGATACAGAAATAGGGATCATTACAACTTATTATTAGATACATTAATAACAATTGTTAAATGTTGATTTTACTAAATATACCTCCTTCAATATCACACTATTACGTAAACACAATAATAGATAGTTCGCCCAGACACAGAGCCTGCAGGAGGCCAAAAGGAAATACAGATAACCCACGGATTATATCCCGGATACTACAGTATATTTATGGAAATAAAACTTACAACGTTTGACGTATTCAGTGTCTAATTCTCATAAAATTAGCTACAATTAAAGGATGAAGTTAAATTTGTGAATATAATCGCGCACAATAAACTTTTTAAAATTTTAGATTTGCCTTTTATGACATGTGGTTACATAGTAACCCTTATTTCTGTTGGTCAAATTACAGCTTCATACGTTTGCCACAATATATTTTTGCTACTTAGAAATAATAACATTCTAATTTTTCTTTGTAAACAGAGCGCGGTGGTGAATACTATTGAAACTGTAGCATATCTACAGATATTGGTTGGTCTTTTGCAACAATCTGGTTACAAAATCCCTTCCACTTCCTCCTTACAAAATACGGGTTCGTGTTTTGCAAAGACAGCTCGTCCCGGGGTATTTTGGTATTATTTTTGGGACGAGTTGACTTAAATATTTCTTCCATAAATTGCCATTACGGACACGGTTAAAAATAGGCCCAAGTTTGTCATTTGGACAATTGACGAGATAAATATGAGATGTTGGAGTTAAATTTTTATTATGTCAATTTAATATAGGCGATATGAAGTTACATATAGATACATGTATGTACTGAAACTTGGTTACAGCAATTTACATCTACTCATTTGCTGCTGGAATTGTTACACGATGGTGGTGGAATTGATTTATTTAGTTATACATTAAAGTGCATTACACTTATATTTGTTGTTTTTCTGTTGAGGTGAGGTCATGCCTAAACAGGTTAGGGCTAGGGCAAGAGGGCGCGTGGCAGGGGCAGAGGTACCTACACAGGAAGAGACCAGAAGGTGCAGCCACTGTTGGAAGAGGTAGAAGAACATACATTACAATTATAGCCACCTCCACCTGCAGTACAGGAAGGACAAACCCCTTCGAACGTACAAAATCCTCCTGTCCAACCAACTCAGGCTGAAGTACTTCAGCCAGCTGCAGACATGGTTGAGACAATCATTGAAAGGATCACCCCAAGGATAATGCAGCAGGTGGCACAAGGTATGAGTGGTTTTCAGACAGGTGCTACTGCAGTGGCATGTCGAAGTGATCAGGTGGCTAGCTATTCAGAGGTATTAGATGCCAGGGTTGATGTTTCGGGTTGGGGCAGCCACTACCGCTTATAGAAATGCTGTAACAGATGAGGAGCTCATGTCTTATGGACGGTAGACATCAGATGCATTCCGTAAATATATACGTTTTACTAAGGGAATTCTGCAGTAATGTTCTTCTTTTTGCATAAAAAAATAACACATGGTTTTCAGTTATAGGAAATCACTAATTTAGTATAAAGTTTACAGGTTTGTCCAAGAGGGTATGGATAGTGGAATCCTCAATTGTGAAGAGAGCATTTGTCCATGCACGAGGAAATAATTTTCAAGATGGACCTGATTTGGGTTTGGGGCGATTCAACACAACCATATGGTGGCAAGGGTACAGTGGCCTGACCTGGAAGAGAATTAAATCCAAAGTACGTCATTTAATCACCATGGAGGACACTCCTAGTGTTTTGGTCATACACTGTGGGGGAAACGACATTGGGTCTGGTACAACAGGAGTTTATTTACGAAAGAAAATTGTGAGTACATTACAGGAGCTTTACAGGATGATGCCTGGTACTCAGATTGTCTGGTCCAATATATTGCCAAGAATGTGCTGGAGAGGGGAAATAAATCACAAAGCATTAGAACTGGTGCGCAGGAGAGTAAATAGGGAGGTTAGGGCATCGAGTGAGTGTTTCCGGGGTATTATCGTGGATTACCCTGAGATACCGGATTGGTATCCAGAATTGTTTTGCGATGGTACGCATTTGAGTAAGTTAGGCAATGAGATTTTCCTTTACAGATTGCAGAGTGCTCTCCAGTTGGTTCTCTTAGATCTGACTTACTGCTCCAGGGGAATTATTGAGGTATTGTAATTATGGCATTGTCACTAGAATGTCATGCGATTATATTAGTATATGCATGTATTTGGTCAGTCTTCGGAACAACCCTATTATGTTTTGAGTCACCAGTTGTGGCGACAACTTATAAAATGTTTGGTCACATAATAGTGTGGCACGTTTGATTTGTAACAGTCTTATGGCAATATGTTGGCCACTGATGAAGTGAGCACATGTGATGAACATGTAATGAGGGTCGCAAGCTTGATGCGACATGTTTGGCACTGATGAAGTGCGTCTTATGTTGTTGTTTTTATTTTACGGACAAATGGCCCATACAAATGATCATGTAATTTTGTAATGTTGGATGCTTGATTGCAGGTGCCATATAACAAACCTCTGGAAAGGTCGGTAACAAAGCTGGGCAATCAAGTGAATTTTGTATGGGTCTTGGTCCTAGTTAGGTTTCGTTATATTCAGTTCTGGCAAATTGTTGTCGTTATTGCGTTAATGCAAGTGTTTATATTGATATCCTGAAAAACAGGTTTATCATCATTCCCCCACCTATTTTGTTTTGTGGCGGAGCTAGATTGTATCTAGCTTTTGACACAAATTTCTGATCAACTGTTTTCTTATAACATTTCTATGACAAATTGATGCATATCAATTTGATGTTTTTTGATGAAAGTTTATTTGGGTGATTCTGTGTTCCCACTGGTCACCCCAAAATTATTCTGATATTCATATACCACGACAATAATTTGCCAAGAAATAAGTATTAAAAATACAAATGAATGGAAATTGGTTTTTGTGTTATTTTTGGTTATTTGATAATAAACTTACACTAATGTTACTGACTTTATTAACTTATTCAGGAAGTCATTATAGAATAAGGACGTGATCTGCTGACAACTATGTTTTAAATCAAGAAAGACAACTGTAATAAAATGATAATACAAAGCAAATAATTTCTCCATCATAGCTTAAAATATAGTAGATATTTTTTTAATTAATTATGTTTTTGCATTCTCCCACGAAGCCCATAATACGAGTAATAGAAAGGAATATTATCAGAAGGAACAATCTCGATTTCAAAGAATTGATCAGGTTAATGATAACCAAAATAGTAATGGAATTTTTTTAATCTTCATAAGGGTCCTTCTGTGAAATAACGGCGTATGATAATTATGTTTACAATGCTAAAGGGTTGTCTTTATTTGATTCTCTAAAAGCGTAGCAAACACGTAACCTAATGCAGTGTCATTGCATTTTGAATAATAGATGTAGTAAAACAATATCGTTTGTATTGTTCCTTTCTGGCTCTCTGATCTATTGATTGCATATTATATTTAATCGATAACGATGATATTGTGCTGGTAGTATTCAAACTTTATATTTTGATGTTTTTAATCTCAATTATGATCTATTTCAACCATATAATCGTAACAAAAGTAATAAAACAAATACTAGTAAATATCGATTTAATATATTTCATATCACATAAAATGTATTTTCAAATATGTTTTTAAAGGTAATTTATTGCGATCACTGAGTGATATAATAAACATTTAGCTGGCTTTGGACATTTCATGATTATAAGGATGAAACACAAGATAGACAAAATCCATGCTTACATTATACACGGAATTCATAATAGACAGCACAAGCTAGATTCGTGATTACTTTAAATCTTGACATGTTCTTAGCTATTATTTTTGTGATGAGTAAATACGCATCAAATTTTAAAATTGGTCATAAAAATAAAATTTTTATTAAGGCTGATTTTTTTATTTTTAAGCACATGAACTGATGCTAGTATATATCATACATAAACACATAATGAAAGAGCATTTTTCTTTCGTATCACTACCAAACACTTCCTTTTTTTTCTTTATTTTTTTTTCTTTTTTTTACCGCAAATACCGTAAAATAACAAAATTTGTACGCATAGTCCATGCCTTTTATGGTTCAATGATTAACGAATGGATTAATTCGCCGATGAAAGTTATCGCAACTTGATCGACGTTTGAGAGGCCCGTCTAAAAAATAAAATCCGGGAAAAAGAAGTTTTTTCAGCAATATTGAGAGAAATAAACGTGGAATAAGTTTTCTGATTTCATTTGATTTGCGATTTTACATATTTGATCAGTTTATGGAATGCAATTTTGAATGACGAATATATGTAAGAGGTTTTCGCCTTGAACGCAGATTACTCCAGGCGCGTTCTTTTCTATAGCTAGCATACAATATACATCGGCAAACTCTGTTCAACATGACGAGATATGAGAGAAAATATGTCCAACATCGGTGCTCTATTTGTGTGTACCATACATCACAGCTGTTCTTGTATTGTTCTGTATGTCGATTCAATCCCTGTCATATTGGATAAATAACAGTGACGCCCTAATATGTTAGAACCTTGTATTCAATTGTCCAGCAGGACAGCAGATAATTTTGATAAATTTACCATATAAATATTCTTGTGATTTATATTTGTTACTATGCTACATAAAAAAAATGTACGGCATTAAAAATGCTATTCAAGCTGTACTTAGCAAATCTAGATTAATTTACAATCAAGAAATTACATTGATTTGAGTATTGTCAACATTTGCAAACGAGAAAAACAATGACGGTAATACTTTAACTAGAGGATTACAACGATACAAAAATAAACAAGCCGCCCTTAAAAAATATGAATCCATTTCAATTTTCATAGATGCAAATCTATTCATTACTATATCAACTGAATGTTAGTGTAAATTAAGTATGTCGACATATTTATGTGACCATTTTTTATGCATTTGTATTCATACATTATGTCAAATATTCGATTCAGTGGAAAACTACGATATGTAAATATGGTAATTTATTACATTTTGTATGATGCTACATATTAATGATTGAATCAATCATTCAAGCCACACGAGATCACCTATCGATAATCCACCTGGTTATGCTGGTAACACTGACCACAATTTAACATCATCACATGTTTATTTCCATATTGTCTAATATTTAATACAATTCCTCTTTACTGTTCTAATAGTATTCTAGTATAATAACAGAGTAGTCATTTAGTCTCGATTGGAGTCGGTTTCAAGTGAATTAAGATTTTTTTCTTTTCTAAATGAAGGCACTTAAAAAACTATTCATAATAGCAAACATTATTGTGGCAGTAAATTTCAAATATGATTTGATTGAGTGCTGACTACTTTTGAGTATGAGGTTGTTTTTTTTATACACATATTTATATATCTTCTTTTCCAAAAAACTTTCAATATAGTTTGTTATGCAAGGATCAGAAAATTGCATCATAGGCCACAACAATTATAATATCAAAAAGGTCGGTTTCATATTTGATCTCTATATTCTGTCAAGCAGTCGGTTTCATTAAAGGGTACATCCGGTAAGTGTGATCCAAGATGACAGGTTTAGGTCCTAGCAGTTGGTTGAGGAAAACACGATGTTTGACAAATTTGTTTGCAGTCAAAGAAATTACAATGAAAGATCGATACCAGTTTATTATATTTTAATTCCGCTTTTAGATAATCGGCCTGAGCTACGAGTTCAAGTGATAATGACTACATCATATTTGTTCTTTTAATTTGGTATATCAACACCTGCATGTCATAATATCAGTTTTATGTCATGACACTGACGTTGATATCATGAACATTTCAATTCAATCGTTTAGTCAGGGGATCTTCATAGATGATGGCAACAAAGAAAATGTACTGACAAAATCAATACGAGTGGGTTATGGAGACAGACTCAGTAATTAATTAATGTTATAATTACTACGTATCGAGCTGGTAATTAATTAGTGAATTGATCCGGATATCTGATTGCTACCAACTAATGTATCTTTAAATAAAATGGAAATACTGAAAGCATTATCATTTCATGATTTATATTATATTGAAAGCTGTTTGACGTTTGACTGAAATCTACTTTTATTTGTTATGGATGCAGTCAACTACGGTATACGTTATATATTTCGTGCATTTAGCCATCTTTATGAGAGTACAGGGCAATGAGTTCAATATATAGAAGATATCTTACAGTATCTTCAATAAGGTTAATATTTTTATATTTACACGAGTGAGTAGTACGTGTGAAAAATATACCAAGGCAACTCAATCTCGTCCAGAATAAATTGCGGTCGCCTGTCAACAGATCATAGATATACGCCAAATTGTGACGTTATTTATTATATCATGCATTATGACGTAATATAACATGAAGGAGAGATATATGCAAATATTTATTTCCCTATAGTCGCTCTAATTAGTAAAATTTGAAAAATAAATGATATTTTTCACTAATAAAAAATATCCTTATTATAGAATCAATAATTTTACTGATAGCAAACTCGTATCCAAATCTTACCAGGTGTTTGACATTACGCTCATTTTCATTAAAAAACAGATTGATATCTCTATTAAGGTAATAAATATATCAATAAAATATACCTATGTCATAATTAACTTCTACACAGCAATTCTTTATATGACAATTGAAATTATCATACCTATTTTGATTTGGATATTCTATTTTCCAACAATTTGCTTGGAAAACTTAATGTCACATCATATGATAATTATAGCAGCTTAGTTAAGATTGACTCGTATGCAATAAAATAAAGAAAATTAATTGATAACACATAACAGACTAGGCAAGCAAAACTAGTATTGGGTATAAACAGTTCCCCTAATACACTGTAACCAAATATGGGTCTATATTATAAAAGCAAAAATGATCAAGTTATTAAGTAATTGGGGCCCAATTTAACTGTAATTGTAAGAAATGTCATCACTATCAGTATTGAATTATATTTAATTCGATTAAGGTTTAATTAGTCTATGTGTTTATAAAGCCCGCGGAATTCCATTGTGTGTGTTGTGTTTCTTGTATTTGATTTCGATACAACGAGATAATGATACAATACTGAGTTATCAGCGAAAAGTGCATATCTGCGTCAGAAGGGTCTGATTGCATTTTTGGCTTTGTTGTCAGCTGCTTTAAGTCTTTACGTAACACCTATATTTTTCAATGGAAATTTATAATTGTTAACACGCACTTAGTTAATGTGTGTAAGGAGATGATAGAGAGGAGGACAATAAGTAGATGTATACTTTCCTGACATAAATGTAACCGGATACTCACATAATCCTGAAACAGAAAAAAATACAACAGTAAATGCAATTTCATCAACAGACAAAAACAAAACAAAAGCAAACATTTTAACAACCAAATACAAAAAAAGGAAATCAATACTTGATGAAATAAGTATTAGTGACGGAAAAAAATGCTGATATAATTTCATAAAAACTGTCATGTGTAATATCACGAATTAACGTGAGTTAAATATCTCAGTAACACTGTTGAGATTCGATATAGGTATAGTAACAATTGATGCATTATCGTTGATATATACATTATGGTGTGACAGATGCTATTTTAATTATCAATTTTACTTTTAACATGTTTAATATCGAATCCGTTGTTTTCAGATTTTATTATGACCAATTATTGTGATACCTGTCGAAAGGGACCAGAACCATATCACAAATAGATTAAGGGTTTGGACAGAATATTTGATAGGAAAGTGAATGAATTGGGACCTACCGATTGGATATTCAGGTTACAGAAATTTAGAGAGTATAATGTGTGGACTGGGAAATAAATGTAGATGTATAATATATATTGATAAAAAAAATCCAGCCTGTCTCTGTAAGGGGAGTTCATTAAGTGAGTAATTCGTTGTACAATAAGGTGAGTTTTCCGTGCTGAATTCAATACAAAGAATCTGGACCCTTACAAAAAACAAAAAACAAACAAACTCGAACTCGTAGAATTTTCTAATGTTTTATTTGCAGGTGTGTGTGGTAACAAGCTTTAAAAATAGAGTTCAGTGGACCACTGTTGAAAACTCCATATAAACAGAACGGTGGTAAACATTAACATTGCCGAGTAAAGAAAATAATTTGGTTCCTTGGATCCTAAACTACTGTTTTGTTGTAATTTCAGTCATCACGTTAAAATATGTTTGAATTTTGCAAGGTGTAATGAATTAAAACAGAATGAAATAAACAGTTTCACGATAAATTCAAAAACTGAAAATGCATATAAATAATGGAATATTAAATCCTTGCTTAGAAATACATCCTGGATAAGACTTGAAATATCGGTCAGCCTCAAATACAATAAGACCTATATCATATTGCTTATAGTGGTAGGTAATGACTGCAGAATTAATCTCAACTACACTGATTTATTGTTTCCAATAATCATCTCAACAAAAGTGCATGTATATTCATTGATCGATCCATAAAACCTATAAGGTTGTGGTTATTTTTAAATGTATCATTTGTCAAGGTATAACCGGAACATTATGTCTCATGTTTCAATGTTCATGTATTTGTTATTTGTTTGTGTAAATGTGTTATTGGAGTTTCAGATAAGCTTACAAAATACTATAGAGTAAGTAACATTTCTCAATCTAAAGGGTTGATCGGGTATTGTGGGGTTCTATGTAGGATAGGATAGTTTTTAAGGTACTCGTTAATGCTTCTTATTACTCCATGATATTGCAAATAATTAGCTATGTTCACATAGATATTGATAACTTCTTCAAATTAAAGGAAAGAACCGTCACTTTTATTCTTCATTAGATCATTAATTATGATTATTCCTTTCTTAAACCAGTTTGGGGAAAAAACACTTTCTTACCTACATTTATACTTTTATTACACTATTACGATGATTTAAGAATAGAATAACCATCTTTCTTATGTAGCTCTTCTCTTACTCTAAGATTATTCCAAGCTTTAAAAACATCTAATAAAAAAAAATATTTTTTTACAACTAGTCAAAATTATGTCTAGATATTTGCAGAAACAGCCAATATGTTAAGGTTTATTCGGGTCTTAAGAAATGTCCTACCATTACCCCTTTGATTTGAAAATCCTCCCTATCCATTCTATCTTTAAAGAGTCAATCAAAGCTAACAAATTAACAATTTGAAGACCACCATCCAGATAATTTTAAATAATTACATCTCTCTTTACTTTATCTGTTTCACTGTTCCATATAAACTTTCAATCTGGATTTGGGAAATAAACAAATGATTTAACTGCGATATCAATAATGATTTAATTATTGTGATTCTTCCTATTGGAATACGTAACCTTTTACTCAAACTTTTAATTATTGATTTCATCTTAGTTAGTTTTTTCTTCAAAATTTATTTCAGGTATTTTATGTAAATCTATATGAAATTCAATCCCAAGAAGGGTAAATCTATCCACTCCCAATCTGAAATTCAACTCGGGTAGAACAATGTCATTACTGTATTTCTTGCTGCCTATCCACACAACTTGTGTTTTTTTAGACCTGAAAGTTTTGCTAAAATATCTAATTCCTCAATTGATTTCTTCCTTGATTGATCGGTTCCATCTAATATCAATGAAGTATCATCCGCATATTGAGACTTTAAAATAGGGCAGTTATTAATATTAATACCATTGATATCTTTGTTATTTCGGATTCGTATCGCAAGAATCTCTACACACATTATCGCCTTGGCGGCAGCCTCGCGTGATATGGAAGAAAGATGACACACTTCCTCCTTGATTAATGGCAGTATCGCTATTATCATGTAACATTTTAATCAATTTTCTTATGTTATTCCCATAACCGAACTATTTCAAAACTTCATCAATAAACTTCCAAGACACAGAATCAAAAGCCTTCTCAAAATCTATAATCAAAAGCATACCAGGTATATTATTTTCTTCTGTATATTGCATGGTTTCATAAATAAGTATTTTCTCCCAAGATAACGAACTGAATACTTGTAATTGATTCAGGGGAAATTTTGTAAACATTATTTAGAAGGGATTTCGGTCGCCAATTTTCTATGCAATTGTTTTTAAACAGAAAAAAAAACTATTCATAACTACTACTCATAAAACAAGAAAATATTGTTTAGCTCAAAATAAATTGGGAAATGTATTTGATTATAATAATGATGCATGGAAAAAGATATAACCTTTCCCATTTGAAATAACAAAGAAAACAATAAACAAAATTACAATGGCTACAATTCAGAATGATAACTAATCACATATTAATCACTAATGCTTTAATTTACAAGATTGGTCTAACACATACTCCTAGCTGTATTTTCTGTAAGGGCATCTATAATAAAACTGATAATGAAATTATTATAATTTTTAAGCAATATCAGTACAAAACTAGGTATGCTCAAAAACCATTAAATATTAAGGCGTTGGTAAATTTAATAAATGAGTATTACACAGTCAAAAAGTACATTGCTCAGGGTAAAGGTGAACAGTGCCTCAATGTTTGTAATAATGAATAGAAATAATGGTTAACACTTGTTGAACTTGCCTGATCAAAAATGTTTTTAATATATAAACCGAAAGTCTGACCTCCTCTCACCTTCATATTCCCCTCCCTTCCCGATCTTTTCCATCACCCCCCCCACCTCCGCTTTTTTTCTCTCTCTCTTCCTTTCTCTGTAGCTCTATTTATATGTGTTTCGTTTTTGTTCTGCTTTTTCTTTGTGTTTTGTCCGATTCTATATGTTTCATGTTGTATGCGAACTTGAATGTAAGGATGGTTGGATCGAACATAATTCTTATGATCTCAACAGCATCACCTAATGCAGTGATTACATTTACAACACGTGTTTAGAATAGTCATATTGCAGGATAATGAACTTCTACTTTAATTTGTTTTACGATTGTGTCCAAAAGTTATATATTGGACACGATTGTAAGTGCTAATTTCTTCAGTAATCGCAATATTGAGTTGTATAATACTTATCTCGCATCATTGTTAATTTTAATTAGATATGTCAACAAATCTTTATCTGACCGATTTATATGTGTCTATATTTATAAAATATGCCATTCAATCGAATCAACTGAATGCTGCAAGTCATGTATATATTGTGAATCGTTAGATTTTGTGTGATGCTACATATTGATGATTGCAATAACAATTAAAGTCCATCGTGATCATCTATTGATAATCGTGCCTTGTTTTGCTGGTATCAATGACCGCGATTTAACATCATTAATAACAGAAGTGTATAGCTACAATTTATGTAAGTACTGGGACTGTTTTTCCTAAATTGAATCACCTAATCATATCCAATGGAAAGTTGATGGAGTGTTATGAATATATATCCATAACTGATTGATATGAGCATAGCAAATGGAATCCTAAAGTTACAGTTAATGAAGTGTCAGAAAAATATATCGATAATAGAGTTATATGACAACAGCTAATGGAAATGTACAGTTTATGAAGCTCTCACCTAATCTAAAGTGCAATACAAGTTAATAATCATGGCGTATTGTTGTTACTCTGTACTCCAGTTCAAAACTTAACATCATAAATGATTGATGTTATTGCTAGAGAACCTCAATAATGAATCTTCCGACTTTAATGCATGCCCTGAAAGCGATCTACATGATACATCCGTGTGTAATCGTTTACCAATGCTTTTCGTTTATCTGGGGTCTTTATATACAGAAAAAAAAACCGAAGAATTCAATTATCTCAATACAAGCTGAGATTTTTCAAGTCAATGCAACCTCGTATCTAGCCTCGAACTCATCGATTTACTTTTTGCTGGGCATCTGAATACTCTCTCTGCGATGAATAAGCAGAAAAAAAATCGCTTACAAAACGAAAATAGGCCTTTTCCCGGAATATTTATAGAGTGTTTTGTTTGAATTTATTTTTTAAGAAAGAAAACGTTAGCACCAAAAGGTGCACAGGACGTGCATTATTCAAACACATCGGAAAAAAATTGTGAGGGGTAGTATATATCATGATTTCCTACTATTTCAATAGATTTCAGATTTCCATTTGAAGAAAAAATGAATTAATGGTTATAGTTTTTAAAAACGTGTAACGATATTCATGGTAAAATAAAGGCATTATTGTTGTATTCCTAACTTAAATGTTGTTCGACAAATGCTAAAGGAAAAGTAGAATACATTGTAATTACCTTGAAATATATGATGTACCAGCATCTCATAAATTGGTCCACTTTATTTTATTGTATTACTTGTAATAGCTATGACACTAATGTCGTTATCTTTACAACACTCTATGAATACACTATTTGTGAATTTAGTTCAATAAAAGTACTTTTATTGTCAATTTGGCGGCGAATTCAGTATCAACTGGGTATCAGACCGAGACACTCCTATTCTTCCGGGCGTGCGTGATATTTGTTAAGAGATAACGACTAATTGGTCAAATTTTCATTGTGATAGTTCTGTTAAAATATTGTGATAAAAGTTTTTTTTTATAATAAACTTGTCAACTTCTGGCTGCCTATTTTCAATTTATATAACACTCTGTTATTCTTATGTGGAATGTGCATAAATGGTATTAATGTAGCAAATAGAGTATTCAATTTAATTGCTTTTAAGCATATGATATACTAATATATACATTATAAGAGAATTTGAATTGTTATTATAAAGTAGTAAGGTAATACTCTAGGTGACAGAATATTACTTAAGAAGAAAAACATATGTGATTCCTGTACGCATTGTCTAATCTTATATAAGCAGAACCCTACTGTTTTTTTAAGTATATTCACCATGTGAAAAAAAAGAGTCTTCCTGTAACACGATGATGATTGCTGCCATCAGTTTATATTCCTTAAATCCCTGAGTCATTCAAGATAGTTTACAAACATTAACCCATTACAGAGTGTCATTGTTTAAAATGTGTATAGCTGACTAAAGGCAGTATATTTACATCCATTTATAATAATGGAATCACACATAGGATACAGTGCCGAATAAATGTGTTTAAAACACTAATGCAAAATGTCTGTTTTCAAATCGATTTTGATTTCCGTTTTTTAAACGTGACTTGCATTTATAAGCCTCAAAAGTCACTGCATATTATATTTAAAGTTTAATTCTATATTTTTCTTGGACGTTCTGCACATTTTTATATGTTTGGTAACAATGTAATTTTTCCAGTACTTGAACTGGTTCTTACTTACCTACTGATTTTGAGCAATATGATGCACCGTGACGATTTATAGAACATTTTTTTATTACCGGAGGCTTCATAGAAACGAACAAACGTTCACAGACATATGGAATGGGTGGTAATTGATTAAATCGATTATTTGCAGATATAATGTTTTCGGTTATTCGTAAAAAAAGGTTAAACTTGTTAAACCAACAGCTTTACGTACCCATGTCACTCGACATTCACATACAATGTTAAGATTGAAATTATATAGTAGTTCGCAGTGTATCTTTCCCTTTTGTATTTGTATATAAATAGTCATAGAATATTTTTTTCATTCTCTTGTACCATTAATAATGACTGGTCAATGAGGATCGCATACCTGTGTGATGATCTTTCAATATGTCATAGTGCTGTCTAAGAAATTACAATATTATTTTACTCCGCTTTCACATAAGCAAACCTTGGAATTAGTTTAATATCAAGTACTCATAACTAAATCAAATCTTTCTACGTTACCACATCTGCACAGTACATGTATACCAAGACACCAGTTATGATATTTCATGGTTTTAGCATTATCATCAAGGCAAATGGATTCAATATTTTAGTCAAAGGATATTTATAGGTAATGGCAGCACAGACAGTGTACTGCATAAATTAATACAAATGGGGAATGCAAACGGAATCAGTAACGACTTATTGGTATAGTTACCACATTGTTAATATATCATTGTAACGGTCATTGGTTAAAGTTTGTCTGAGATCTTGTTTTATTTGTTATGACCACAATCATCTACGGTATACATTATATATTCCTTGCATTTAGCGTCCTTATGTTTTAACAGGGCAGTACGTGAACATATTTTCTAAATTATATCTGATTTTATAAGACATTGTTAATATATCATTGTAACGGTCATTGGTCAAAATTTCTCGAGGTCTGGTTTTATTTGTTTTGACCGAAATCATCTAAGATATACATTTTATATTCCTTGCATTTAGGCGTCCTTATGTTTTAACAGGGCAGTACGTGAACATATTTTCTAAATTATATCTATGTCCACAGGTTTGCGAAGATTATTTATTCAATTGTTATCTTTTATTGTTTTGTGGACAATATCAGAGCCAAAATTATACCTGAATACCATAAGTAATGTGAGGAGCACTTTGTACCAAATTGTTTCATTGATAAGGCGATACCATGATTTTAAGATAACAATATATTTTTACAATAGCAATATTATATAACACCGACAAAAGACCACAGTATGAAATAAGTATTAATCAACTGGGCATGAATTATATCAATATATCTTTGAAAAGAAGGAATTTATATTGTCACTACAATATATCCTTTAAAAACAGTTGTTATCCATGTTGAAATTAGTTGAACAAAACAAATAATCTCTAACCATCTAATAATCTTTAAATGAACCCCTGAAAAGTTGAAAAGAAAATAATAGCATCATCAGTAAAACAATACGGTCGTTAACAGGCACCTGTAGAATTGGTACTAATGGTGTCAGTTGTGATTTACAGCGATTCCGTATAGCATTTAGCAAAATAATTAACGGTAAATATTTTAGATCCCTTTGATATCCATCACAGCTCTGTGACCACTAAACAAAACTTTACTGTGGTTGACCAATCGATGTACCTTACAAGTTTATTTACAAGCGTTTCATTGGCGCATAATATTAGTGGCCTTTTTTTTCTTTCTTCGAGTATACGAGTAGGTCCCTGGTTTTTCAAAATTATTAACTTCATTTCGATGTATTTGCTGCTCGAATTAAATAATTAATTACATATCTTTTATCCCAGATTGAGTTAATATACCTTAGCGAAACTTAGTTCAGGTGTTCTTCAACATATTTTTTTTAATGTTAAGTCCTACCCATTTTACTTTCTTCAAACGTCTTTCATATTTAACAGTACTGTAAATTAAAGTTCAAGATGTCAATAACGACGATCGAAATGAGCTAAATAAAATCCAAGATTGTTTAAATCATGATGAATGCTACAACACTATTTATTATCGAAACGGTATATGAGGCGGGTACAGTCAGCGACATTTCAATATCCCTGGCACCATTTGCAATGCACGTGTTCCTTCGATGTAGTTGTTGTGACGGATGTATCGCTGTAATTTGATAGCGACCAACCCCTGAAGTTTTAAGAAAAGCATGCGTGATTTCAACTGAACGTTCGATTCAATTGTGGAAGATGCCTATATATGGTGTCATATATGTATCAGGTGACTGCACCAAAAAAAAAATGAAAAATGATCCGATCGAAATTTTGATGGATCCATCTTAGCCGCACCTACTTGCAAAACTACTGGTAAATTATTATACAAGCGTTTGTATTCAAACTTGTGATGTACACTGATTGTTCAATAAATCGGTTTGCCTGTTGAGTGTAGCCGAGCTGTATGGGACATCAAAGGGATCCAGTTGATCTACATTAATTATTTTGCGTAAACTGTATGTGTAATGTAGTCGGAAATCGAGAGAGAGAGAGAGAGAGAGAGAGAGAGAGAGAGAGAGAGAGAGAGAGAGCATCTAGATGATAACGTAACTGCATGTTTTTGTTTCAAAATTTGACGTGAGTGTTTGGTGTTGAATGTCCACCTGAGGACTATTTTTGTGTATGCTAATATTTCCAACACACTTCTTTTAAACCTGATAGCATTCATAAAATTGAGGCGTTTCAGAATTAGATGTTAGTTTAGAGATCGTCATGGGACTTGAAATTCTGCTCTCTTTATTGCACTGTTTCAAAAAGATAATTATAATTTATATACATGTACATTATTATATGCATATCGCCTTTGTATGTGACATCGGGAAAAGTTGTGATAGGTATAATATCTCATGAATTCCGGAAATTTGGCGAAATACATATAATATATATTCATCCATTCCGACGAAAAAGGGACTTAGTATTTCAACAGATTTGGGATTCCCCATTGAGGGGGAAATGCATATAGTCCGAAAAGATATGTAGCGATATCCATTGTAAACTCAAAATAAAGGCATTATTGTTAAATTACTAACTTAAATATTGTTGGATGAATGTTACAGGATAAGTAGAAAACATGGTAAGTATCTTGAAATATATGCTGTATCTGCATCTCATAAATTGTTCCATTTAATTTTATTTTGCTATTTGTAAAAGCTATGCCAGTAATGTTTTTGTTATCTTTACAACTCTCTCTGAATATAATATTTATGGATTTAGTTCAATAAAAGTAGTTTCATCGCAAATTTGGCGGCGAATTCGGTATCACCTGGATTTCAGAACGAGGCACTTCCGGGCGTGCGTGGTATTTGGTAAGAGATATAGACTGACTTGTCAAATTTTCGTTATAATAGTTTTGTTTAAATATAGCGATAACACTGTTTTATCTTATTATAATACATTTGTCACCTTCTGGTAGCCTATTTTCAATTCCTATAACTCTTTTCTTATTTGGAGCGTGCATAAATGGTGTTAATGTAACCAATAGTGTATCAAGGTGACCGAATATTACATAAGAAAAAAAATTGATCCTGGTTTGCATTGTCTGATCTGACATAAACAGAACCCTGTTGTTTTAGTGAAAATATTGTTTAAAATGTGTATAGCTGGCTAAAGACGGCATATTTACATCCATCTCTAATAATGGAATCATACATGGGATACAGTGCCTAATATACAAATCAACAATTAATTTTTTTTAATGAAAAATGATTGTTTTAAAACCGATTTCGATTTCCGTTTTTTTTTAAACGTGCCCTGCATTTGAAAGCCTCCAAAGTCACTGCATATTAAATAAAAGTTTAATACTATCTTTTCCTTGAACATTCTGCACATCTTTATATGTGGATCTGGTTGTTTGGTAACATTGTTGTTTTTTTCCGATACTTGAACTGGTTCTTACTTACTTACTTAGTCACATGACCAGTACGAGACACGATATTAACACATGATGATAAAGCTACCCAGTGACCACATTACCTCATTTTATTTTGTAAACAATCACGAAGAACTTCTTTAACATATACATTGAAATGAAAGAAAAATTATATCCAATCGTCAAAATACTAATTATTATTCTAGATTGTAAAAAGAGGTCATAATTGCCCTCTCGGCACCTACTTGACATATTGATTTTCATTTTCCGACAAATCTTTTTTACACAACAGCATTTTTCACCATTTTAATTAAAACAATCTTTCTAATCACATTCATGTGACAGGCATTGATTTTGAGCAATATGATGAACCGCGACGTTTTACAGAACTATGTTTTTTATTACCGAATGTTTTATATAAACAAACAAACGCTGACAAACAGATGTAATGGGTTGTAATTGATTCACTCGGTTATTTCAAGAAAGAATGTTTTCGGTTATTCGTAAAAAAATGGAAAACTTGTTAAAACAACGGCTTTCCGTATCCATGTCACTCGATATGCACATGCAACGTTAATATTGAGATTATTTACGTGCCATTTCCATATCTATTGGTATAGCAATTGTCGTTGTAAATATTGTGTACTTCTCTTGTTCCATTAATAATGACTTGTCAATGAAGATTGCATAACTGTCAGATGATCTATCAATGTGTCAGAATGATGTTTAAGAACTTACAATAATATTTGTACTCCGCTTTCATATAATCAAACCTTGGAATTAGTTTAATATCATGTAATCATAACTAAATCATATCTTTCTACTTTACCACATCTGCACGGAACATGCATATCAAGACACCAGTTATGACATTCCATGGCCCAAATATACTAACATTAATACTTGATTCAATTGTTTAGTCAAAGGATATTTATAGGTGATGGCAACACAGACAGTGTATTGCATAAATCAATACAAAAGGGGAACGTAAACGTAAACAGACCTACTGTCATAGTTACCACATGTACTAGCTGGTAATTGATCGGTAAAGACAACTGGGCATTGATACGCCATTTGTGATCTAGTTGATTTAAAAGAGTGGTGAACTTTTCCTGATAATGCAATCGGCTTATTTTATAAGACATTGTTTCTATATCATTGTATCTGTCATTGGTTAAAGTTTGTCTGAGATCTTGTTTTATTTTTTATGACCACAATCTTCTAGAGTATTCATTATATATCCCTTGCATTTAAGCGTCCTTATGTTTGGAGAGGGCAGTACGTGAACATATTTTCTTAATAATATCTATCTGCACAGGTTTTCCACGATTATTTTATTTAAGTTGTTATGTTTTATCGTTTTAATGTCAATGTCATAGCCAAAATGATACCTGAATACCATAAGTGATGTCAGTAGCTCTTTATTGAAATTGTCACGTGGTTTACTATATGTTAATTAAAATAAATTGGTTTAGTATCTAGGCTTTATTGTAAGGGGAAATGCTGAAATCAGTGTCAAGAGTTTCACGTTTATAGGGAACAACCAACCAATTGAAAAAAATATATTTTTGAAACAGCCCCTGTGTATAGAACGTTGAGCCAAAGATAAAATGTCTGGCAGCCACTGATTGGCCAGTATGTTATGAAGTGAGAAAATAGATATGTAGCCTGATAGATAACTATCAATAAGAAATGTTGACATAAATTTCTTAAGTCCGATTGGTTTTTTTCCCAAAAGTTCACGTAATAATAGTAAACAGGTAAACATTTAAGATTTTTGAGAATTTTTACTGCGAAATTCACCTATTTTCAAAATGGCTACCCTGGAGAAAATTTGAGCAGAAGGACCCAACTTTTTTTTGATTAGGTGTTATATCAGACCCTAAACTTTTGTTATAAACCATAATCGTCATATTTAATTCAAGAATTTGAATGAAATAATCCAAAACGGTAACACTAAGGTCTATGGGAAAACAATTGGTTGGTTGGTCTCTACATATAGCTACCGCATATGACATTTTGTGCCATCTAGCGTCCCTGGAAACCAGATGATGGGACCGACTAGCACATTTTCGGACGGGATTCTCATCTTGGAGGCATTGTAGCAGAATTTAGAGATAAATTGAGAGTCAGGGGGGATTGATGATGAAAATATGACACATGTAGTGTTACAAGGAGGACCATAGACCGGACAGATACGGACATACATTCTATATTTCAATTGTAGCGGTATATATCGTGGCTCGGGGTACGGTGGTATGCTGGTTGTACTACTGGCACTACCCCGGTTCAATGTGTGGGTGTGTGTCTGGTTGCTCTGTTGTCACTACTCCGATTCGGTATTCGGTGATATGTTTGGTTGTTCTGTTGTCACTACCCCAGTTCAGTGTTTGGTGATATATCTGGTTATTTTTTGTTGTCACTTGCCCGGTTCCGTGTTCTGTGTCTGTGTTTCGACTCTTTTGTCTAAATAATGGCTCCACTCCTATTTTTTTTTTCTCGTTCAGCCTTTTTTTCTTCATTTTTTACAAAAAGACCAGAAATTAGGGGGTGGAGGAGATAACATTGAGTTATCTCCCCCTGATCTTTATTCTATATCTTATTTGTTTATATTTCTGAGTAGCACGATTTCTATACTTGGCTATTAACCAAAAGCCATCCCTTTAAATTCAAAGCTTATCAAGATATTAAAATTTACATTTCAAAATGAACTCAATTTTAATGTGGTTTTCTCTTAAGAATTTCATATCCGGTACCAATAGAAGAATCAACCTATCAGCCTAAGACTTGCAGTCAGGCACTGCATATTTTGATAGCATATCCTATGGTTCTACCCTGTTCCAGAAAAGTTATCTTTGAAAAATGTGAAAGATGCTATAGGGAACAACCAACCAATTGAAAAAATATATTTTTGAAACAGCCCCTGTGTATAGAACGTTGAGCCAAGGATAAAATGTCTGGCAGCCACTGATTGGCCAGTATGTTATGAAGTGAGAAAATAGATATGTAGCCTGATAGATAACTATCAATAAGAAATGTTGATATAAATTTTTTAAGTCCGATTGTTTTTTTCCCCAAAAGTTCACGTAATAATAGTAAACAGGTAAACATTTAAGATTTTTGAGAATTTTTACTGCGAAATTCACCTATTTTCAAAATGGCTACCCTGGAGAAAATTTGAGCTGAAGGACCCAACTTTTTTGATTAGGTGTTATATCAGACCCTAAACTTTTGTTATAAACCATAATCGTCATATTTAATTCAAGAATTCCAACGAAATAATCCAAAACGTTAACACTAAGGTCTATGGGAAAACAATTGGTTGGTTGGTCTCTTATATCATTGAACAAAAACTGCTAGTGGTTTTAATAACCAAATAATATGATATGTATATAGTCATATCTTAACAATATATGCAGTATATCATAACAAACCAATACGATTTAGCATCTGTTATGTATCATTCATTTAAAGAGTCCAAATTAGTCCATTGACGATACCATGATTGTAAAATAGCAATATTTTTTGCAATAGCAATATTATGTAACACTGATAAAATACCACAATATTAACTTAGTATTAATCTTCTGAGCATAAATGTATCAATATGCCCTTGAAAAGGAGGAATAAGATTCATTTGTCACTACAATATTCCATGTGTTATTCCTGATGAAATTAGTTGGGAAAAAAGGTCTAACCATCTAATAATCTGTAAATCAACCCATAATAAGTTAAAAATAAGATAATAGTATCATCAGTAAAACAATAGGATCGTTTACAGGCGTCAATATAATTGGAACTAATGGTGTAAGTTGTGATTTACAGGGATACCGTATATTATTTAGCAAACGAATTGGCGGTAAATACTTTGGAACCCTTTGATTTCCAACTTAGCTCGGTGACCAATACGCACAACTTTACCGATTGGTTGACCAATATTGGTTGGTTAATATAAAAGTTTGATTTACGCACAATCAAATTGTTTTTTGGTTTTGGTTTCGGTTTTTGTTTTCATTTTTTTGTTTATTTATTTGTTGTGTTTCAAGTAGGCGGGGTTTAACCACGAAATGCTAAACGATAACAAGACGCTCTTTTGAGAGTGAACATAACGTCTAAAGTATCGAGGATGGGTATACATGTATCCGTGATACAGATATACGTTAATTGGGATGCACATACACGTATGTTCCTTGTTTTTCATAATTAATAACTAATTAATTGCATATCTTTTATCCCACATTGAGAGAATATACCTTTGGGAAACTTATGTCTAGTGTTCTTCAACATATTTTTTTTAATGCGAAGTCCTACCCATTTTACTTTCTCAAACGTCCTTTATATTTTACAGTGTAATTGTTACTGTAAGTTGAAGATCAAGATAGCTATGCCGTCGATCAAAAGGAGCTAAACAAAATACAAGATTGTTTAAATCATGCTGAATGCTACAATAGTATTTATTATCGAAATGGAATTTAAGGCGGGTACAGTCAGCGACATGTTGATATTCCTGGCACCATTTGCAATGCACTTGTTCCTTCGATGTAGTTGTTGGGACGGATGTATCGTTGTGATTTGATAGCGACCAATCCCTTAAGTTTTGACAAAGAGCATACGTGATTTCTACTGAATATTCTTTTCATTTGTGGAAGAGACCTATATATGGTTTCCTATATGTCTCAGGTGATTGCACAACAATTCGAAAAATGATTCGATCGAAATTTTGCCAATTGAGTGTAGCCGAGCTGTATGGGACATCAAAGGGATCCAGAGAGCATCTAGATGATAACGTAACTGCAGATTTCTGTTTCAAAATCTGACGTGAGTGTTTGGTGTTGTATGCCCACCTGAGGTCAATTTTTGAGTATGCTAATACTTCCAACAGACTTTGTTATGCTTAATAGCATTGATCACTTTGAGGCGTTTCAGAATTAGATGTTAGTATAGTCATGGGTCTTGAAATTCTGCTTTCTTTATAACACTTTCTTTAAAAAATAATAATGATAATTTATATACATTGCTTACTATATGCATAACGCTTTGGTATGTGATGAATATGCATTGACATCGCTTATTTCTTAAAATACAATTATGCGTTGCGAAAGGCAACAGTTCCAGCTTCAAAAATATAGGAAATGATTACCAAAGCCGTACTTTACCCAACTTGACATATTACACAGTAATACGTTGTGCTACAGCGATCACAGTGTGTGGAAAGAAAGGGATTTTGGAATTAAATATTCACAGCAGCTGTCCAATACAATTGTTGGATATGATTGTATCCACTACAGTACGCGTCAGGTGGTATGGTCCCCAATCACCGCCACAGTGACGAGGTATAACCCCTTCCACTCATTCAGTCGGTTGCATGTCGGTTGAAACACCGGCTGACACCGGCCCAAAACCCGAGTGGTCACCTGTTTACTGACACCGCGCGACACGGTGTGGAAGAGTGTTGGGGATTAGTGGAACAAAGGTCCTGATTCATGATTGACAGGTACACTGCCTGATACCGTGATGTGTTTGTTGGAACATACCTTGTCATACAGTACAGGTACCCTGTAGCTTGACTTACATTTTGTACTTACAGTATCCAGAAACGTGATATATCTGATATACACGTCTCTGCAGTATCCCAGCCCGGTGTTGAGAAAACGGGGATACTTTTTTGTATTGTCCTACCTCGCTTATTTCTTAAAATGAAAATATGCGTTGCGGAAGGCAAACATTTCAGCTTCAAAAACACAGGAAATGATAATCAAAGCCGTACGAGATATATATTACATGGAGTGATACGTTGTGCTAAGGCGATCAACTTATGTGGAAAGAAAGAGACTTTGGGATTAAATATTCATGGTAGCTTTCCATTGCAATTTTTGAATGTGAATATATCCAGTATATAATAATTATGATCATGATATAAAAACCCCTTTTAATCACACTTCTGTGAAATTGAAATAAAAAGTTGTTAATTCTGATATATCCTAGAACAGTACATTGATAAATAAGCATCCGCCTATCATATTCTTAGACATCTATCGAGCATATATTAAGCATGTATCTTTATCTTTGAATATTTTGGACATTAGATACAGCTTGAGATGTAAATTATTAAATATGACATATATGATTCGTGGGACGTGGGTTTCAATATTTTAGTTGGTTAAGCTTAGGGTATAATGGCATTAAATACCGTATTCTCACGAAAAACTACTGATAATTACGAACTTTATCAGTTTAAATGATAAATGTAAAAATGAATCATTAACAACGTAATTTCATAGTAATCACGCTTCTTGAAATTTTAACACATTGATCTTTTAAAAGTGAAAGCGGAATTTGATAACTTCCCCAATATTTATCGATTTCCTCAGTGGCTTCTGGAAGTTTTTTTGTTTTTTTTTTGTGCAGGTCTTAAATACGGTACGACATTTTAGTAAATATAAATGATATGTATGGTTTAATAAAGGTGTGTTACTTAAGCTTTGTATATGATGGTACCGAAGACAGTATTCTCAAGAAAAAAATTGATAATTATTTATAATACTTTCGCGGTATCGCTGTATATATGAGAGAGTATCTAGATGAAAACGTAACTGCAAATTTTATGAATTTAAAATTGCGGTTTGTCCATCTGAGGACTTTTATTTAAAACTTTATAGCATTCTTAAATGTGAGGCGTTTCAGTATTTGATGTTAGTTTAGAGATCGTCATGGGACTTGAAATTCTGCTTTCTTTGTAACCTTTCTTAAAGAAATAATGATAATTAATATACATTGGTTACTCTATGCAAAACGATTTGGTATGTGATGAACGTGCACTGTCCTACTTTGCTTATTTCTTAAAATGAAAATATGCTTTGCGAAAGGCAATAGTTTCGGCTTCAAAACATAGAGAATGATAATCAAAGCATTATTTTAGCCAATGTGATATATTACATGGAGTGAACCGTTGTGATACAGCGATCAAATTATGTGGAAAGAAAGGGACTTTGGGATTAAATATTCATTGTAGCTTTCAATTGCAATTTTTGAATATGAATATATGCACTTTATAATATGATCATGCATACTTAAATCTTAAATACGGTACGACATTTTAGTATATATAAATGATATGTAAGGTTTAATAAAGATGCTTTACTTTAGCTTTGTATATGATGGTACCGAAGACAGTATTCTCAAGTCAAACAACATTTGATTATTATTCATCACTTTAAGCGAACAATGTAAACTGAATTATAAGCAACTTAATGCCATAGTTATCACGCTTATCAACTTGTAGTATCAGATTTGAAAAATGTCCACCTGATGTAAACGGTTTAACATTTGCTTAATAAAATGCACCAATGCTAATACATTTACCTTTTACGTTTTGATGTGACTGATAGTTCCTGTTTTGCCCTACATTTGACATTGCTATATTTACAGTCAAGTACGACATCATTTACTGATTCTGTATATTTAATCATCTTACTGAAGGTACGGAGCAATGTAGTCGACACAGTAACATGTTTTATAAATAACAAACATCAAAAGGTTGTGTTGATGCTATTACACTTTTCAATGATCTTGAAAAAGCAATTGGTACTTGATGACAGTACGATGTTATAAATACGACATTTTATCAGAAGGGATGATAGTGCTATAAGCAGTTATTCGCACGTGTGTTAATTTGATTTAGTTTTTTTTCTCACCCCATCACTATCTAGTTTCGCGTAATAACGCGAAAGTTCCGCGATATAATGCGTTAGTTTCTTCTAATAACGCGTTAGCTTCGCGATATAACGCGTTAGTTTTGCGTTATTAAGCAAAAGTTTCGCGATATAACACGAAAACAAATATTATTTTCTTCTACGATAATGGTCCCAACCGGCTTTCGTACTATCCAGATTTATTCGCAATCGTGAACAAATACATTGATTTGTGTGTCGCCTCAATGCAACATTTGCAATCGGTAAGGAATGACAGTTATACAATAAGTAGAGGATTAAAAAGATACAAAACTGTACAACGAGCCTTGTAAAATGTGAGTCTACATAAATGTAAATGAGTTCGAATGTATTGAGTTACACTAATAAACAAGTTGCACTTACATATTTGATTGGATTATGATACTTTAAAAAAATTAATCATGTCTTTATTGTACCAATACATCGTTTGATTTTGATCAAGTAAAAGAATGTGCTGATTAACTTTGAAATACGTTATTGGTAGTTCATTCTCATTCCTATTCGTACTGAATTTTTACTCGTTTTCTTGTACTTTTTGTTTAACTTGTTCGTGCTAAAGACTTAGGACGTAAGACATGGTACAATGTCATAACCTTGGTTTTGATTTTACTGGATGGTACTATAGCTTGATATTATTATTTCAGTTCCTTGTTTGGATCGGTATATTGGCAGGATATTGAGCTCCTATTTTAATTCGCATTCTTAACATTGGGTACAGTAGTTACATATCGGATACGATAGTAAGAAATAGATTTTTCAGTATTCTTTGGAATGGGTTGTATTATATAATATATATCATTTCAATGTTAACATGTACTATGCACAGCTTAATCTCTTCTCAAATCATGTGATAAGATTAACAGATGTATTCACCGAAAAGGAATATAGGAATTATTCTGTTGTATATATAGTTAAGCAAAAATGGATCATATAAGACATCGCTAATTAAATTGAACATTCTGCATATTTTATTCAATTGAAAAAAAAAATGATGATGAAATTGAAAATAAAAAGCAGAGTTAACGTCTTTGATATAATTGTTATTGTAGTCGTTGTTTAATTGAAGATTTGTTTCTCATAAATTTGCACTTGAAAATGCTCATTAAGATTGATTGTATTCAAAATGCGAATAAAAAAGAAGCTTTTATATTTTTATGTGGCATTATCTTAATTTGTATTGAAACATTTACTGATATCCATTTGTCTCCTTAGGAATACATCTGTTTATTAAAACCTCAAATATTACAATGGTATCGGTTTGCTCGGTAAGCTTTACCCTTGAATGTACAATTTTTGGATGGTGTTTACATGAAAATCAGTCAGCATTTCAACATGTTAATTCACCTAGGAATACTATACATTACATATGTTGCAGCTTTCAAGGCCATGAGTCTAGCATGCGATCATCTATGACATTCAATACAACCTAATGGGAACATGTCACCTAAAATGATTACATTTTTCAATTATTTACAACTGTTAGCACCCATTCACAAAAAAAAGTTTTAAGCGATCTGTAAAGGTTAACCTGGCGTTGTGCTTAGAATAATGGGACCGACCTGTGAAAGTATTAACTTCCTAATGAACGAAATATCACAATTTTCATTTAAGAAATGTATCAAGGATCTTACCTTGCTTCTCGTTATGGACACTGTTCAATAAGATAATATTGTAATCGACTGTGTACCTTTATCCATATACTGGATACGGCAGTAATTGATTGACTTTTGTTTCAACCTGAATATGAGTTTATTTTTTATATTAAACTTCGATATTAATGGAAACTAAGTATGTCGTCATTTGTCGACCTGGTTGGGACCTTAAACATCTATAACTGCAATAGAATAACAATAATTGCATTTAAATGTGGTGAGACAATTATATATTATTTATCAGATATTTTGTGGTGACGCGTGTTCATGTTTGTTGAATCACTTAAGGTCTCGTAATATTTCTATTATTTGATACAAATAATCTTGCTTCTGATATCAAGCTATGGAAATGTATCAATTAATTGGTTGGTAAATATAAATTATGTTGTTGTAATAAAGCAGGCATGAAGTCTGTTCTGTTCGGTTTAACTGACGAATAACTTTCATTTATTCATCAAAAGCGAGGTACATCAATATTGATCAATCATACAATACTGCCAGCCCATTAATATGACTGTGCTTTTAAATTAAATAAAAAAAAAATCGGTAAAAAGGAATCTTTAAAGTTTTGAAACATTTTTTGTTACTTTTTACAATGATCTTCTGATCAATATTTACATTTTGTTTAAGCATGCAAATATTATAAATATTTTAAAATTGGGATTGAATTTGAAAGATGTATTGCTTAAAATCATAGCAAATATAGATCGTATAAACCAAACCAATATGTTTTGATAACATTTTAATATTACACTGTATAGTTGAAATGACCAAGTTTTAGCCAACTATCATTGGATTTGAATGTTAAAGAGAAGCAAGTATGCAAAATTGTTTGCAGAAATTCTAGACGAACTTCTGATATACGAAACTTTGCTACTGCTTAATGTTTGATTTAGTGAAGTATCATTAAGTTTTGGCATTATATTCAATTATATGTATGTTGGTGTGTTTAATAGATAACTTTGATGCGATCCAATAATAAATCCATGTTACAATACGTGTACCCATAATTAATTTGCCTATCACTAACGATGTGTAATAATACTTTTACGATCTATAATATATTTTACGTCTGAAATGCCCGCTGATACAGAGATTTGATTCACAAACTTTTTAAAAGATTGATGTTTTACCAGACTTAACTATAAGGGAACAACCAACCAATTGAAAAATAGATTTCCCTGTGTAAAGAAAGTTGAGTCAAGGATAAAATGTCCGTCAGTCACTGATTGGACAGTATGTTATGACGTAAGAAAATAGATATGTAGCCTGATAGATAACTATCCATAAGAAATGTTGATATAAATTTCCAATCAATTTGTTCCCAAAAGTTCAGGTAATGATAATTAACAGGTAAACATTTCAGATCTTTGAGAATTTTTACTTCAAAATTCACGCATTTCCAAATGGCTACCCTGGAAAAATGTTAAGTTGAAGGACCCAACTTTGCTTTATTATGTGTTATATGAGACCCTAAATTTTCGTTATAAGTCATAATTAAATATTAAATATTGAATTCAGGAGTTTGAATAAAATACTCCAAAACGTTAACACTAAAGTCTATGGAAAACAATTTAAAACTATAATTAAACGTATAAATTAACAGTTACAACGCCAGAGTATTTAGGGGGTACACAATTGATGAGGAATGTTTGAAATAATGAATGATATGGTATTCTATAATGGGGTATATATATCTTTAATATAACAGAATTGATATATAAACCTAAACTTACTGTGAAATTATAACGTAATTTTCAATTCATCATAGAAAAAAAAATGATAATAAAATCGTCTTGAAAGAATGCTATACCCTCTTGCTTTGTACACAGAACGTGTCGTGAGTAAACCAACTGATACTCCACTTTACTCAAATTATATCTTGGTGCAGGAATTAAGATGTATAGAAACCAGTCATATGCATTCATTTTGACTTGATAGGAATATTAACGTTGGTGTGATTCTGCTTAAGCACATGTGTGTATGTCAAGATATGACATGTAGGTAGTTACCCTTTCCTCAGATGTAAATATAGATAGTGTTACTTTACGTGATTTGAATTTACCCGCCTAAAATCCAGACCGTGGTTTAGAATGTATATACCTGTTGCCACGGGGTTCACTTGTATAAAACCGGGTGGGAGGTTTTAGCCAATCAGAATTAAGATAGGCCGATCTCCGGGCAGAGGAGAAAAACACGATCCACCTGGGCGGCACGTTGCTGAAAGCAGCAACAAGTGTATGGAGATATTTCATTGTTTCACTAGTATTTGACCATGGAAATGTGAGTACAGTTTGTATTTTGTCATTCTGTCACTGCAGGTTCATGTATTTTTGAGTGTCAGTCCGTTTTTTGGGTAATAATTGGCTATTTCTTGTAAGTGAAGCGAGACTCGAGCTGGGCGCTCGAGCACATGTTTGTAAGCAGTATTCGCACTTCACAATGTTGTACAGTAACAATATCATATTAAATTGTTGACAAAATGTTAAAGGAAGACCAGTAGTAGGTAATATTTCACTGTCAGTGAATAATATACTTATATTTTGTATTGTGTAAGGGAAAGATAAAACGTAAGGTCACGTTAGGTCACGTAGGTCACGTTTCACTTCCGGTGTCACCGGAAGCTTCCTGTAAAATGTAAACATAGTCTGTTGTAAAGAGAAAGTAACAATAAGTTTGGTCTGGCAGGCTCCGTGGAGGCAGAGTGATGGGGTGAACGTGAGGATGGGGACCTGACCAGGACAGCGGGGCATGACTTAGGCCAGTATCAGCTTTAGGCATCTTCATGGGCGAACGACCTGTATACTGTGGCAGTTTGAGTGTACGTCGTACAGCTGACCACACGGACCATCCCTCTACGGCTCATATATATATGCGGCACTCCAACGTAGACGGCGATACACCTGGGATTCACGCACCGAGACTCTTCTCATCTTGCTGGAATGCGGTAACCAATACAGTGGCTTCCAATATGTGATGTTCTGAACTGAACTGTGTAATTGAACTGTGTACTGGAACTAATTACAACCCTTTATTCTACGGACACGGAATTGAGTTGAATTATGTGACATTCTAGGGTAAATTGAATAGAATTCTAATATTAATTCATGAACAGTATTCATGGTAAGGTTATACGCAGGCTAGTCAATAGTTTATCATACTGGTAATTTTGTAATATGTGGTAAAAGACGTTGTGTACGTTTGCTCTAGTCATATTGTATCATTGAAATACTTAGTGGCCACAGCAGCCAGTATTGTTATTTTTCCTATCTGGCGTGTGGAAGTAAATCATTAGGGATGGAATTCCTGATATTATAGTACTTTACTTATGTTGAATATTTGTATATAAATTGTTACTTGAAAATTTATCTCTGGGTTTGTGTATTCCTTTCACTTGGCACCAGACCTTCGGCTAACTCTACATTTATGGTGGCAGCGGTGGGATGCCTATCAGTGTTGGTGCTTGTAGTGAAGGAATTATTTTTTCCTATTTTTTAAGCCCATTGTGAACTTTGAAACTTAAGTGGAGTGAAGAATTTTTTTTTCTTGGTTGTAAAATGGATTAATCCGTAGTCTTGAGTGAATACTAGAAAGTATTGTGAATAAGGTCATCAGAGTCCAGTAATTATTTTTATATATTTTTTTATACACATATATTTAAAAAAAAAAAAAAAAATAAATAAATTTTGGGTAGTTAGGGAATTGGTCAGTAGTCAGTGTCCTGGTCAGGTCTCTCATATTTATATGATTAGTTATATACTTATTGTAGCAAAGTTCATAGCACGGCATGGAAATGATGCAAGGTTGGATCGACTTGGGGACCAAGTTGGGTCTGGAGGACGAGGCATTACAGGACTTTGTCAAGGAACAGCAGGACCGCGAACGTGAGGAGAGAGCGGCTGTTAGAGAGGAGCTCCGACTTAAGGAGGAGAGGGAGCTAAAACTAATGGAGTTAACGGTACAGGAGAAGACCGAGGCGGTAAGACTCCAAACTATGGCGAGAGGGAGAGAGGAAGGGAAAGCTAGATTGGGAAGGTACAATCCCAAATTACCTCCCTTTGATGAAACAAAGGATGATTTGGACTCCTACCTAAGGAGATTTGAAACTTTTGTGTTAGCACAGGGCTGGGATGAGGAGAACTGGTCGGTGGCTCTTAGTACATTACTCAAGGGAAAGGCCTTGGAAGTTTTCTCAAGGTTGCCGCCAGAGACAGCTCTGCACTATCGTTTGCTTAAGGAAGCATTATTGAAGCGGTTTGACTATACAGAGGATGGATTTCGTAAGAAATTTCGTGAGAGTAGAGTAGATGATAGAGAGACTTTTTCACAGTTTGCTGTGCGTCTGGAAAATTATTTTACTCGTTGGTTAGATATGGCCAAGTGTAGCAAGACATATGACGCGTTGAAAGATCTTGTTATTCGCGAACAGCTGCTTATGTTGTGTCAAAAGGAACTAGTTATATTCCTTAAGGAAAGGAAACCAGATTCAATAGAACAGCTTTCACTACTGGCAGACCAGTTCATGGAAGCTAGAAGACAACCAGCCAAAAACTTTATGGTAAGGAATTCTCCCTTCAGTAAACCCGTGACTCAACATACCAGCAATGCTAATGGTGGCCCTAACCGATCCAGTGGAAATCCCTCTACAGGAAATAGGAACACAAACCCTACGTACACGGATACTAGGAAGTGTTTCAACTGTCAAGGTATTGGTCACATCGCGGCTAAGTGTCCCAATAGAGGAACAAAGGGGAAGTCTATGGCAATACAGAGTCCAGAACCAAGTTTACCAGTGAAGAGTGGGTTGTTGGGAGACTGTAAAGTCAGTGTACTGAGAGATACGGGATGTAGTGGCATAGTCGTGCGCAGTAACTTGGTAGGAAAGTCTCAATACTTGGGTTACAATAAGACCTGTAAGTTGGCTGATGGTACTGAATTAACCCTTCCTGTAGCTGAGGTGTATATATGCTCTCCATTTTTCACAGGAAAGGCCGAAGTATGGTTGATGGAGAATCCTGTGTATGATGTGTTGATAGGAAACGTACAAGGGGCAAAGGAGCCAGACGTACCAGATGTGGTTGCAGCAGTACAGACACGAGCTCAGATTCGGGAACAACAGCAGGGTACAAAACCTCTGAAGGTTCCACCTCTTCTAAAGGAAGTCGCTTCGAGAACGGACATGATCCAAGCACAGATGGATGACCAGTCATTAAAAAACCTTCATGATCTTGCCCGACAGGGAAAGATAAAGGAAACTCCTAATGGGAATGTTTCTTGTTTTACATACCGGAAAGGTCTGCTGTATCGGAAGATAGAGAAACTAGGGGAAATAACCCATCAGGTGGTGGTGCCTAGTCCATTCAGAGAAGCTGTCCTACAACTAGCACATGACGGCATCATGGCGGGGCACATGGGAATCAAAAGGACTACTGAGAGAGTCATGTCGGGATTCTTTTGGCCTGGATGTAAAATAGATGTATCTAGATACTGTAAATCGTGTGACATATGCCAACGAACCATACAGAAAGGACGTGTTAACAAAGCACCGCTTGGAGAAATGCCAATCATAGGGCAAGCTTTTGAAAGGGTAGCAGTAGATTTAATTGGACCTCTGATTCCTGCTTCAGATAGAGGACACAGGTACATATTAACTCTTGTAGACTTTGCAACCAGATATCCAGAGGCTGTACCTTTAAAGAAAATTGACACAGAAAGCGTGGCGGATGCATTGCTTGACATATTTAGCCGTGTTGGGGTCCCCAGAGAAATCCTCAGTGAACGAGACGGACAATTTACCTCGGAAATGATGGCTGAAGTTAGTAGGTTGCTTTCCATGAAGCAGCTAGTTACTACGCCTTATCACCCAGCATGCAACGGCTTAGTCGAGAGATATAATGGCACACTGAAGTCAATGTTGAAGAGGATGTGCACGGAACGTCCAAAAGATTGGGACCGTTATGTAAGTCCACTTCTTTTTGCGTATCGCGAGGTACCGCAGGAGTCATTAGGGTTTGCGCCATTTGAACTCCTTTTTGGCCGGACAATACGAGGACCTATGGAAATCTTAAGAGAACTCTGGACCAAGGATGTTGATAACTCGGAAACCAAAACCACTTATCAATACGTGCTTGACCCGAAAGAAAAGCTAGAAGAAACGTGCCAGCTAGCGCGGGAAAATCTTACGCGAGCAAGGAGAGTACAGAAGAAACAGTACGACAGAAATGCCAGGAGGAAAGACCTCGGAGAAGGCGACAAGGTACTAGTTCTACTACCTACAAAAAGTAACAAACTCGAACTGCAATGGAAGGGACCTTTTCAAGTTGTCAAGGCAACCAATTTGGACTACAAAATTGACATGGGTAATAAAATCAAAACTTTTCATGCAAACATGCTTCAGAAGTATGTGGAGAGAGAGACAGCTCAGACTACATATATCAGACAGCAGGAAAAAGGAATTTTAGCTTCGGTGTCATTGTCTGTTGTTGAGGAAACGTCTGAGGAGGTTTACCCTATTCCAATGCCAGGAATAGAGTCATCAGAGTCGGTAGAGGATTGTCATGTGTCAGAGACGCTTGAGGATACAGCTCAACAACAAATGAGGTCATTACTACAGGAATTTAGTGATGTTATGACGGATCTTCCTGGCTGTACACCATTAACGAAACATGACATTCGGACAACTACAGATCAGCCTGTAAGGGTGAAACCCTACCCGGTGCCATATCAGGTGACCGAGACAATTAAAAGGGAGCTTCATAAAATGTTGGAAATGGACATTATAGAGAAATCAGATTCTGACTACAGCTCACCTGTCGTTCTGGTACGGAAAAAGGATGGAACGTGTCGGTTCTGTGTGGACTACCGTCAATTGAACAAGATAACCATCTTTGACGCGGAACCAATGCCATCGACAGAGGACTTGTTTGTAAAGTTGGCCAGATGCAAGTACCTAAGCAAGATAGACTTAAGCAAGGGATATTGGCAGGTGCCTATGACGGATCGGGCAAAACGACGTAGTGCATTTACAACACCCATGGGTCTTTATCAGTTTAAGGTGATGAGTTTTGGGTTAGTCAACGCACCTGCAACTTTTAGTCGGCTAATGAGGAAGGTGTTGGAAGGAATGAATGACTTGGATAATTTCCTGGATGATATACTGGTGTTCACAGTCACATGGGAGGAACACCTTGAAAGCCTACACAGCCTACTCCAACGCTTGCGGGACTCAAAACTCACAGCAAGGCCAACGAAATGTTTCTTTGGTTACGAGGAGCTGGAATGCTTAGGACACATGGTGGGACAAGGTACACTACGACCTGTGGCAGAAAAACTTGATTCCATTCAGCGAGCACCTGTACCCTCGACAAAACGGCAAGTGAGATCATTTATCGGACTAGCCAGCTACTACCGCAAATTTATTCCAAATTTTGCAGCTATTGCCGTCCCCCTTACAGATCTTACCAAAAAGGGAATGCCCAACAAAGTGATATGGGAGGTTGCACAAGAGGAAGCGTTCAACACTCTCAAAGAACTGCTTATGTCGGAACCAGTATTACGTCTGCCTGATCTTGACAAGGAGTTTACACTTAGAACAGATGCATCAGATCTGGGTCTAGGGGCAATACTACTCCAAGAATGTGATGGAAAATTTCACCCGATTGCTTATGCCAGCAGAAAACTGTTACCTAGGGAACGCAGATATGCGGTCATGGAGAAGGAGTGTCTGGCCTTGGTATGGGGTGTTATGAAATTCCAGCGATACTTGCTTGGCAAGGAATTTTGTGTAGAGACAGACCACCAACCATTGACTTGCCTCAGCAAAAGCAAGGTAGCGAATGCAAGGATCATGAGGTGGGCCATGCTCCTGCAACCATTTAGGATGAGGATTAAGGCAATCCCAGGCAGAGACAATGTCGGTGCAGACTATCTGAGTCGGGCTATGAACGAATAGTGTAGTTGCCATTATACAGTATGTTGCCATTATACAGTATAGGTGGAAGTAGACAGTGACTTACCATTTTAGATGGACATTTTTTATATGGTATGTCAAGATGGGGGTTAAGATGCTTTGTTTGTATATATAGAAGTAGTGGATGCTACTTATTCACAGCATTGATCATAAGGTACGCACATACTCTAGAAAGGGGGAAGTGTCAAGATATGACATGTAGGTAGTTACCCTTTCCTCAGATGTAAATATAGATAGTGTTACTTTACGTGATTTGAATTTACCCGCCTAAAATCCAGACCGTGGTTTAGAATGTATATACCTGTTGCCACGGGGTTCACTTGTATAAAACCGGGTGGGAGGTTTTAGCCAATCAGAATTAAGATAGGCCGATCTCCGGGCAGAGGAGAAAAACACGATCCACCTGGGCGGCACGTTGCTGAAAGCAGCAACAAGTGTATGGAGATATTTCATTGTTTCACTAGTATTTGACCATGGAAATGTGAGTACAGTTTGTATTTTGTCATTCTGTCACTGCAGGTTCATGTATTTTTGAGTGTCAGTCCGTTTTTTGGGTAATAATTGGCTATTTCTTGTAAGTGAAGCGAGACTCGAGCTGGGCGCTCGAGCACATGTTTGTAAGCAGTATTCGCACTTCACAATGTTGTACAGTAACAATATCATATTAAATTGTTGACAAAATGTTAAAGGAAGACCAGTAGTAGGTAATATTTCACTGTCAGTGAATAATATACTTATATTTTGTATTGTGTAAGGGAAAGATAAAACGTAAGGTCACGTTAGGTCACGTAGGTCACGTTTCACTTCCGGTGTCACCGGAAGCTTCCTGTAAAATGTAAACATAGTCTGTTGTAAAGAGAAAGTAACAATAAGTTTGGTCTGGCAGGCTCCGTGGAGGCAGAGTGATGGGGTGAACGTGAGGATGGGGACCTGACCAGGACAGCGGGGCATGACTTAGGCCAGTATCAGCTTTAGGCATCTTCATGGGCGAACGACCTGTATACTGTGGCAGTTTGAGTGTACGTCGTACAGCTGACCACACGGACCATCCCTCTACGGCTCATATATCTATGCGGCACTCCAACGTAGACGGCGATACACCTGGGATTCACGCACCGAGACTCTTCTCATCTTGCTGGAATGCGGTAACCAATACAGTGGCTTCCAATATGTGATGTTCTGAACTGAACTGTGTAATTGAACTGTGTACTGGAACTAATTACAACCCTTTATTCTACGGACACGGAATTGAGTTGAATTATGTGACATTCTAGGGTAAATTGAATAGAATTCTAATATTAATTCATGAACAGTATTCATGGTAAGGTTATACGCAGGCTAGTCAATAGTTTATCATACTGGTAATTTTGTAATATGTGGTAAAAGACGTTGTGTACGTTTGCTCTAGTCATATTGTATCATTGAAATACTTAGTGGCCACAGCAGCCAGTATTGTTATTTTTCCTATCTGGCGTGTGGAAGTAAATCATTAGGGATGGAATTCCTGATATTATAGTACTTTACTTATGTTGAATATTTGTATATAAATTGTTACTTGAAAATTTATCTCTGGGTTTGTGTATTCCTTTCACTTGGCACCAGACCTTCGGCTAACTCTACAGTGTATCTCTGTTAGACCCTTCAAGTCATTTTCTGTATATCTATATTCCTACATCCTCCAGAAATTTGTTATTTGTTGGCTGTTAATTGAAGAAAGGAATAGTTGTAACAGATTATTAAATAAAGAGGAAAGACAATCATCAGACAGATTAATAGTTTGATTACCTGTATGAGTGTATAATGTTTGTACGGTTTTAATGTTATTATATGTAGCTTAGTTTATGCAGCAATCCGGTTATGCTATAAGCACTGTCTTGTATACCTTAGAGATCGTGTACGTCTTACCTATGCTTTAGTACATGGATTTGATTTTATATTATTTCATCAAGCTATTGCAGTAGAACATTAATCTTTTCGAGGTGTGTATTAGACCATTTGGACACTATTTTAATACACAATAAATCAGAACTAGTGCATTGAAGGTCTAATGGGACATACTACCGTATTAGGACTGTTCCAAGATACTCACCCTCTGAAAATTAAAAAAAAATCGATTAGAAAGAAATATACTAAAAAACAACATTAATATATGATTGTAACAAAGGAACACTGTTTAAACTTTGTCTATGATAAGATAAAAGAGTCATTATTTCTGTTGCATGAAATGGTTTAAATTTATTAACAACTGCATATCTAAATGCAAGGTAAATATACTACGCATTCCTCGTAATGTTAGTGATCAATGTATAATGATTTCCATCATATTGGCCGCGACATTAAATTGCATGCATAGCGTCCAATGTATATCGTGTATAGGAAATATCCTGTAAAGCAAAGGAATTTATAATGTATTTTTTACGTACTAAAACAATACTCTGATACAGAAATAAGGATCATCACATGTAAAAGAAAACGACATCAAACCAAATATTAGTTATAATATATTATATTAATTATATAATATTAATAACAATTGTAAAATGTTGATTGTACTCAATATACCTCCTTCAATATTACACTATTGTGTAAACACACTAATAGATAGTTCGCCCCGACACAGAGCTTGCAGGAGACCACAAAAAAATACAGATAACCCGCGGATTATATCCCGGATGCTACAGTATATTTATGGAAATGAAACTCACAAAGGTTTGACGTATTCAGTGTCTAATTCTCATAAAATTAGCTACAATTAAAGGATGAAGTTCAATTTGTGAATATGATCGCAAAATAGACTTTATAAAATGTTAGATTGGGCTTTCATGACATGTGGTTACATAGTAATCCTTACTTCTGTTGATCAAATTAAAGGTTCATACGTTTGCCACAATAAATTTTAGCTACTTAAAAAGCTAAGAAATATTCCTCCTGAAAGAGTATGGTTTTGAACTAATTTTGAATTATAAGAGATCACTCTATCATATGCAAATGTAAGACGAGTGATTAGTCATTGATCGCCTAATTACTCGGTGAATTCTAGCGAATTACTAACATAATGCACTACATGGAGGGGCTTTGTGGGTCAATTTCATGTGAAAAAAACAACATTATTTCTCTCATCAAGCTTACGCAGTTTTTTCTTAACATTGGTCTATATATGACATGCTGTTTATTTGCTTTGCTTATACTGATAATACGATGAAACAAAACACAAAACAAAGCATACTTTAACCCTTTTATATGTCGACAAGTTTTTTATCGATCGATTGAATTTAAATAATCAATTGTCTTATAAACGTGACTAAGAAACGTTATCAAAATGTCCTTGTATTAACGAGAACTTGTAAAAAGAAACACATGTGTTCCTTTTAAAACCAGACATTTGCACGATAATTGCAGTTATTACTGAATAAATATCTGATCAAAGCTAACAACATAACATTTCGGAATTACCATACGGCATCAAACATTTAGATCATTGTCTCCTGCGACCCCACGACATTTATGTCGTTTAACCAAAACACAAACATTAAATACAATTGACTTATGTAACGTGGGACTGATCAAATGAAATATCAACAGTAGTGAAATCCAAATCGACGGCGAAGAAATAGTCAACATAGACTGATATTGTTCTGATTAGAATGTATCCAGCAAACAATTATGGAATATACCCAACGTATAAATATATGTATCGTGAATTATAATTTAAGACATTTTAACTCAACTAGAAAAATAAAATTAAACAGGGTGTTGTAGTCAACATATACATATACGCTCAAATCGAAAACAATTCCATTTGTGTAATAAACTTATATTTACAATGTTTAGTGTTGTTAAGTAAAATTTCATTATTATTATTTTGTTTATTTTCATTCTTTTGGCCAAAACAGTTTAGTGCTATGTAAAACTAAGATAAAAATACCGAGGAATACTGAAGTATAGTAAATATCGATTAACAATCTACGTCTAAACATGAATGGAATTTATTTCTTATCGTGACCGGTATAATGCTAACATGTTTTTTTAAGAGCCCGGTCTTTGCCGAAAGGCTTTTAATCTGTTTTTGTCCCTCTTAAATGAGATCTCGCGGGTTTTATGAATAAAAAAAAAAAACTGATTTCAAGTGCTAAATTTGAGAGAATTCACATACAATAGATATTTTATCATAAAAGTAAACGCGTAGTTGAAGTTCTAGAGTATTTTAGTAGAAAGATCTGTCGGACAGTTGGAGTTGGTTCGAGACTAGGCCGGAAATCGACAAGGTGTCACGGTTGCCAAGTGGAAGCAGACGCTCTGCGATAGAGAGGAGAGTTTGATTTGCAACAATTTGAAAGGTAAGTTCGTTTATAAGTGTTTATATCAGCTAATTTTGGTCTTCTTATGCAACTTAAATCTTTAAATAATGGTATAATGGACTATTCAGGTAAGATAGAAGACTATTTGTGCTGACTTAAACGTTTATGATCAAGTTTATTGAATGAAGTGATACTGGACCGATCATGTTTATGTTTACATACACTGTTTGGAAGGCTCAGTTGCGGTAATTTGAATATAGAATATTAATTGAACTAATAACTGGAAGTCTAGCAAGAAAGTGCGGAGAAAAATGTTCATCCAGACTCTTTGTTATTCTTTGTTAGATACAATTGTTGCTTAAAATTTCCAAAACTAACAATTCTTTTTACATTGAAAATTGTCATGTGTGCATCACAGAATATTACTTCTGGAGTCAACAGATGACAGGTTCTTTGTTCCAGAAGTTCTTGACTGTAGTTTTTGTTGCATTTTGGTGTATTGGAGAATGAATATATCTAAATTGGGTATATTCTAGTGCAAATAACTTATCTTTCGGACGAGAAATCTTATCCCCAAAAGATTGCAAATTTGCTTTAATCATTTCATTTTCCGAAATTTTAGCCTCCAGACCCCTGGCCAAAAACATTCGGCTCGCGCCTATGGCGCTCGCATTACCACTAAATTATACTGTATAATATCACGAATTACCGTGAGTCTAATAGATAAGAAACACTGTTAAGATTCTAGATAGGTATAGTAATTATTGATGCTCTATCGTTGATATATACATTATGGCATCACAGATGCTATTTCAATTATCGATTTTACATTTAACATGTTTAATATCGAATCCGTTGTTTTCAGATTGTATTATGATCAATTATTGTGATACATATCAAAAGGGACCAGAACCATATCACAAATAGATTAAGGGTTTGGACAGAATATTTGATAGGAAAGTGAATGAATTGGGACCTACCGATTGGATATTCAGGTGACAGTGTATAATATGTGGACTGGGAAATAAATGTAGATGTATAATATATATTGATAAAAATCGCAGTCTGTCTCTGTAAGGGGACGTCATTAAGTGAGTAATTCGTTGTAGATTTAGGTGAGTTTTCGGTGCTGAATTCAATACAAAGAATATGGACCCATATAAAAAACAAAAAAACAAACAAACTCGAATTGGTAGAATTTTCTAATGTTTTATTTACAGGTTTATGTGGTAACAATCTTTAAAAATAGAGTTCAGTGGACCACTGTTGAAAACTCCATATAAACAGGACGGTGGTAAACATTAACAATGTCGTGTATAGAAAATAATATGGTTCATTGGATCCTAAACTACTGTTTTGTTTTAATTCAAGTCATCACATTAAAATATGTTTGAATTTTGCAAGGTGTAATGAATTAAAACAGAATGAAATAAACAGATTCACGATAAATTCAAAAACTCAAAATGTACATAAATAATGGAATTTAAATCCTTGCTTAGAAATACATCCTGGATAAGATTTGAAATATCGGTCAGCCTCAAATACCATCAGACCTATATTATATTGCTTATAGTGGTAGGTAATGACTGCAGAATTAATCTCAACTACACTGATTTATTGTTGCCAATAATCATCTCAACAAAAGTGTATGTATATTCATTGATCGATCCATAAAACCTATAAGGTAGTGACTAATTTTAAATGTAACATTTGTCAAGGTATAACCTGAACGTTATGTCTCATGTTTCAATGTTCATTTACTTGTTATTTGTTTGTGTAAATGTGTTATTGGAGTTTTAGATAAGCTTACAAAATACTATAAATAGAGTAAGTAAAATTTCTCAATCTAAAGGGTTGATCGGGTATTGTGGGGTTCTATGTAGGATAGGATAGTTTTTAAGGTACTCGTTTATGCTTCTTATTACTCCATGATATTGCATATAATTAGCTATGTTCCCATAGATATTGATAACTTCTTCAAATGAAAAGAAAGAACCGTAACTTTTATCCTTAATTAGATCATTAATTATGATTATTCCTTTCTTAAACCAGTTTGGGGAAAAAAACACTTTTTTACCTACATTCATACTTTTATTACACTATTACGATGATTTAAGAATGGAATAACCATCGTTCTTATATAGCTCTTCTCTTACTCTAAGATTATTCCAAGCTTTAAAAACATCTACCAAACATATGTTTTTACAACTAGTCAAAATTAGGTCTAGATATTTCCAGAAACAGCCAAAATGTTAAGGTTTATTCGGGTCTTAAGAATGTCCTACCATTACCCCTTTGATTTGAAGATCCTTCTTATCCATTCTATCTTTAAAGAGTCAATAAAAGCTATCAAATTAACCATTTGAAGGCCACCATCCAGATAATTTTAAATAATTGCATCTCTCTTTACTTTATCTGTTTCACTGTTCCATAAAAAATAAACAGAAGTGAATTCAGAACTTTTATGAACTTTCCATCTGGATTTGGTAGGGAAATAAACAAATGATTTAACTGCGATATCAATAATGATTTAATTATTGTGATTCTTCCTATTGGAACACGTAACCTTTTACTCAAACTTTTAGTTATTGATTTCATCTTAGTTAGTTTTTCATCAAAATTCATTTCAGGTATTTTATGTAAATCTATATGAAATTCAATCCCAAGAAGGGTAAATCTATCCACTCCCATCTAAAATTCAACTCGGGTAGAACAATGTCATTACTGTATTTCTTGCTGCCTATCCACACAACTTGTGTTTTGTTTCAGACCTGAAAGTTTTGCTAAAACATCTAATTCCTCGATTGATTTCTTCATTGATTTATCGGTTCAATCTAATATCAATGAAGTATCATCCGCATATTGAGACTTTAAAATAGGGCAGTTATTAATATTAATACCATTGATATCTTTGTTATTTCGGATTCGTATCGCAAGAATCTCTACACACATTATAAATAAGTATGGGCCGATTGGGTCGCCTTGGCGGCAGCCTCGCGTGATATTGAAGAAAGATGACACACTACCTCCTTGATTAATGGCAGAATCGCTATTATCATGTAAAATTTTAATCAATTTTCTTATGTTATTCCCATAACCGAAATATTTCAAAACTTCATCAATAAACTTCCAAGACACAGAATCAAAAGCTTTCTCAAAATCTATCAGCAAAAGCATACCAGGTATATTATTTTCTTCTGTATATTGCATGATGTCATAAATAAGTATTTTCTCCAATGATAACGAACTGAATACTTGCAATTGATTCAGGGTCAATTTTGTAAACATTATTTAGAAGGGATTTCGGTCGCCAATTTTTTATGCAATTGTTTTTAAACAGAAAAACTATTCATAACTATTCATAAAACAAGAAAATATTAGCTCAAAATAAATGGGGAAATGTATTTGATTATAATAATGATGCATGGAAAAAGATATAATCTTTCCCATTTGAAATAATACAGAAAAAAATACAAAATTACAATGCCTACAACTCAGAATGATAACTAATCACATATTAATCACTAATGCTTTAATTTACAAGATTGGTCTAACAAATTATCCTAGCTGTATTTTCTGTAAGGGCATCTATAACAAAACTGATAATGAAAGGATTATTACATAGTCAAAAAGTACATTGCTCAGGGTAAAGGTGAACAGTGCCTCAATGTTTGTAATAATGAATAGAAAAAATGGTTAACACTTGTTGAACTTGCCTAATCGAAAATGTTTTTAATATATAAACCGAAAGTCTGACCTCCTCTCACCTTCATATCCCCTCCCTTCCCGATCTTTTCCATCACCCCCCCCCCCCCCCCCCGCTTTTTTCTCTCTCTTCCTTTCTCTGTAGCTCTGTTTATATGTGTTTCGTTTTTGTTCTGCTTTTTCTTTGTGTTTTGTCCGATTCTATATGTTTTATGTTGTATGCGACTGTGAATGTAAGGATGGTTGGATCGAACATAATTCTGTTAAACTGTTCAAATGAGAAAATGTAAAAAAAAAATGTGATGAGCGAGTAATTAATTGTATAATTAATTTCGTAGTACTTGTGAAATGTAACCTGTTGTGGTTTATCATGCACAAGGTTTAAAACATATATATATTATTATTGAAAAAAGTAAACAGTTGTATAATACTTATCTGGCATCAATGTTAAGTTTAATTAGATATGTCAACAAATCTTTATCTGACCGATTTATATGTGTCTATAATTATAAAATATGCCAATCAATCGAATCAACTTAATGCTGCAAGTCATGTATACATAGTGATTCATTAGATTTTGTGTGATGCTACATATTGATGATTGCAATAACAATTAACGTCACACGTGATCATCTATTGATAATCCTACCTTGTTTTGCTGGTATCAATGACCACGATTTAACATCATTATTAACAGAAGTGTATATCTACAATTTATGAAGTACTGGGACTGCTTTTCCGAAATTGAATCACTTAATCATAGCCAATGGAAAGTTGATGGAGTGTTATGAATATATATCCATAACTTATTGATATGAGCCTAGCAAATGGAATCCTAAAGTTACAGTTAATGAAGTGCCAGAAAATATATCGATAATAGAGTTATATGACAACAGCTAATGGAAATGTACAGTTTATGAAGCTCTCACCTAATCTAAAGTGCAATACAAGTTAATAATCATGGCGTATTGTTGTTACTCTGTACTCCAGCTCAAAACTTAACATAATAAATGATTGATGTTATTGCTAGAGAACCTCAATAATGAATCTTCCGACTTTAATGCATGCCCTGAAAGCGATCTACATGATACATCCGTGCGTAATCGTTTACCAATGCTTTTCGTTTATCTGGGGTCTTTATATACAGAAAAAAAAAAGAATTCAATTATCTCAATACAAGCTGAGATTTTTCAAGTCAATGCAACCTCGTATCTAGCCTCGAACTCATCGATTTACTTTTTGCCGGGCATCTGAATACTCTCTCTCTCTGCGATGAATAAGCAGAAAAAATCGCTTACAAAACGAAAATAGGCCTTTCCCCGGAATATTTATAGAGTGTTTTGTTTGAATTTATTTTTTAAGAAAGAAAACGTTAGCACCAAAAGGTGCACAGGACGTGCATTATTCAAACACATCGGGAAAAAAATGTGAGGGGTAGTATATATCATGATTTCCTACTATTTCAATAGATTTCAGATTTCCATTTGAAGAAAAAATGAATTAATGGTTATAGTTTTTAAAAACGTGTAACGATATTCATGGTAAAATAAAGGCATTATTGTTGTATTCCTAACTTAAATGTTGTTCGACAAATGCTAAAGGAAAAGTAGAATACATTGTAATTACCTTGAAATATATGATGTACCAGCATCTCATAAATTGGTCCACTTTATTTTATTGTATTACTTGTAATAGCTATGACACTAATGTCGTTATCTTTACAACACTCTATGAATACACTATTTGTGAATTTAGTTCAATAAAAGTACTTTTATGGTCAATTTGGCGGCGAATTCAGTATCAACTGGGTATCAGACCGAGACACTCCTATTCTTCCGGGCGTGCGTGATATTTGGTAAGAGATATAGACTAATTGGTCAAATTTTCATTGTGATAGTTCTGTTAAAATATTGTGATAAAAGTTTTTTTTTTATAATAAACTTGTCAACTTCTGGCTGCCTATTTTCAATTTATATAACACTCTGTTATTCTTATGTGGAGTGTGCATAAATGGTATTAATGTAGCAAATAGAGTATTCAATTTAATTGCTTTTAAGCATATGATATACTAATATATACATTATAAGAGAATTTGAATTGTTATTATAAAGTAGTAAGGTAATACTCTAGGTGACAGAATATTACTTAAGAAGAAAAACATACGTGATTCCTGTACGCATTGTCTGATCTTATATAAGCAGAACCCTACTGTTTTTTAAGTATATTCACCATGTGAAAAAAAGAGTCTTCCTGTAACACGATGATGATTGCTGCCATCAGTTTATATTCCTTAAAACCCTGAGTCATTCAAGATAGTTTACAAACATTAACCCATTACAGAGTGTCATTGTTTAAAATGTGTATAGCTGACTAAAGGCAGTATATTTACATCCATTTATAATAATGGAATCACACATAGGATACAGTGCCGAATAAATGTGTTTAAAACACTAATGCAAAATGTCTGTTGTCAAATCGATTTTGATTTCCGTTTTTTAAACGTGACTTGCATTTATAAGCCTCAAAAGTCACTGCATATTATATTTAAAGTTTAATTCTATATTTTTCTTGGACGTTCTGCACATTTTTATATGTTTGGTAACAATGTAATTTTTCCAGTACTTGAACTGGTTCTTACTTACCTACTGATTTTGAGCAATATGATGCACCGTGACGATTTATAGAACATTTTTTTTATTACCGGAGGCTTCATAGAAACGAACAAACGCTGACAGACATTGATTAAATCGATTATTTGCAGATATAATGTTTTCGGTTATTCGTAAAAAAAGGTTAAACTTGTTAAACCAACAGCTTTACGTACCCATGTCACTCGACATTCACATACAATGTCAATATTGAAATTATATAGTAGTTCGCAGTGTATCTTTCCCTTTTGTATTTGTATATAAATAGTTATAGAATTTTTTTTTCATTCTCTTGTTCCATTAATAGTGACTGGTCAATGAGGATCGCATACCTGTGTGATGATCTTTCAATATGTCATAGTGCTGTCTAAGAAATTACAATATTATTTTACTCCGCTTTCACATAAGCAAACCTTGGAATTAGTTTAATATCAAGTAATCATAACTAAATCATATCTTTCTACTTTACCACATCTGCACGGTACATGTATACTAAGACACCAGTTATGATATTTCATGGTTTTAACATTATCATCAAGGCAATTTGATTCAATCTTTTAGTCAAAGGATATTTATAGGTAATGGCAGCACAGACAGTGTACTGCATAAATTAATACAAATGGAGAATGCAAACGGAATCAGTAACGACTTATTGGCATAGTTACCACATTGTTAATATATCATTGTAACGGTCATTGGTTAAAGTTAGTCTGAGATCTGGTTTTATTTGTTATGACCACAATCATCTACGGTATACATTATATATTCCTTGCATTTAAGCGTCCTTATGTTTTAACAGGGCAGTACGTGAACATATTTTCTAAATTATATCTGATTTTATAAGACATTGTTAATATATCATTGTAACGGTCATTGGTCAAAATTTCTCGAGGTCTGGTTTTATTTCTTTTGACCGAAATCACCTAAGATATACATTTTATATTCCTTGCATTTAGGCGTCCTTACGTTTTAACAGGGCAGTACGTGAACATATTTTCTAAATTATATCTATGTCCACAGGTTTGCGAAGATTATTTATTCAATTGTTATCGTTTATTGTTTTGTGGACAATATCAGAGCCAAAATTATACCTGAATACCATAAGTAATGTGAGGAGCTCTTTGTACCAAATTGTTTCATTGATAAGGCGATACCATGATTTTAAGATAACAATATATATTTTACAATAGCAATATTATATAACACCGACAAAAGACCACAGTATGAAATAAGTATTAATCAACTGGGCATGAATTATATCAATATATCTTTGAAAAGAAGGAATTTATATTGTCACTACAATATATCCTTTAAAAACAGTTGTTATTCCTGTTGAAATTAGTTGAACAAAACAAATAATCTCTAACCATCTAATAATCTTTAAATGAACCCCTGAAAAGTTGAAAAGAAAATAATAGCATCATCAGTAAAACAATACGGTCGTTAACAGGCACCTGTAGAATTGGTACTAATGGTGTCAGTTGTGATTTACAGCGATTCCGTATAGCATTTAGCACAATAATTAACGGTAAATACTTTGGATCCCTTTGATATCCAACACAGCTCTGTGACCACTAAACAAAACTTTACTGTGGTTGACCAATCGATGTACCTTACAAGTTTATTTACAAGCATTTCATTGGCGCATAATATTAGTGGCCTTTTTTTTTCTTTCTTCGAGTATACGAGTATGTCCCTGGTTTTTCAAAATTATTAACTTCATTTCGATGTATTTGCTGTTCGAATTAACTAATTAATTACATATCTTTTATCCCAGATTGAGTTAATATACCTTAGGGAAACTTAGTTCAGGTGTTCTTCAACATATTTTTTTTAATGTTAAGTCCTACCCATTTTACTTTCTTCAAACGTCTTTCATATTTAACAGTACTGTAAGTTAAAGTTCAAGATGTCAATAACGACGATCGAAATGAGCTAAATAAAATCCAAGATTGTTTAAATCATGATGAATGTTACACCACTATTTAGTATCGAAACGGAATATGAGGCGGGTACAGTCAGCGACATTTCAATATTCCTGGCACCATTTGCAATGCACGTGTTCCTTCGATGTAGTTGATGTGACGGATGTATCGCTGTAATTTGATAGCGACCAAGCCCTGAATTTTAAGAAAAGCATGCGTGATTTCAACTGAACGTTCGTTTCAATTGTGGAAGATGCCTATATATGGTGTCATATATGTATCAGGTGACTGCACCAAAAAAAAAATGAAAAATGATCCGATCGTAATTTTGATGGATCCATCTTAGCCGCACCTACTTGCAAAACTACTGGTAAATTATTATACAAGCGTTTGTATTCAAACGTGTGATGTACACAGATTGTTCAATAAATCGGTTTGCCTGTTGAGTGTAGCCGAGCTGTATTGGACATCAAAGGGATCCACTTGATCTACATTAATTATTTTGCGTAAACTGTATGTGTAATGTAGTCGAAAATAGAGAGAGAGAGAGAGAGAGAGAGAGAGAGAGAGAGAGAGAGAGAGAGAGAGAGAGCATCTAGATGATAACGTAACTGCATTTTTTTGGTTCAAAATTTGACGTGAGTGTTTGGTGTTGTATGTCCACATGAGGACAATTTTTGTGTATGCTAATATTTCCAACACACTTCTTTTAAACCTGATAGCATTCATAAAATTGAGGCGTTTCAGAATTAGATGTTAGTTAAGAGATCGTCATGGGACTTGAAATTCTGCTCTCTTTATCGCACTGTTTCAAAAAGATAATTATAATTTATATACATGCACATTATTATATGCATACCGCCTTTGTATGTGACATCGGGAAAAGTTGTGATAGGTATAATATCTCATGAATTCCGGAAATTTGGCGAAATACATATAATATATATTCATCCATTCCAACGAAAAAGGGACTTAGTATTTCAACAGATTTGGGATTCCCCATTGAGGGGGAAATGCATATACAGTACGAGGAGGGTGATTTGGTACTCAAACGCTCACAGAGCGTTGACCCGCGCAGCCCTCCGCTCAGAATTTGCGCGGGTTTGCAGCGGGATTGCCGCGGGATTTGAGCGGGCTTCGAGCGGGCTTGAGCGGGTTCGCAGCGGGCTTGAGCGGTTTTGTAGCGGGCTTGATCGGACTTGTATCGGACCCGCTCGCCGGGCGGGCTTGTAGCGGGCCCGCTCGAGCGGACTTGTATCGGACCCGCTCGCTGGGCGGGCTTGTAGCGGGCCCGCTCGAGCGGACTTGTAGCGGACCCGCTCGAGCGGAATTGTAGCGGACCCGCTCGAGCGGAATTGAATAGGACCCGCTCAATCAGTAATGACGGTAGACTTTCAACAGCCTGGTGTCGATTAATTATACTTTAATGACCATGTATATGTTTTCAGTTGTATCGTCCATCGTAAGTATTTATTGGATGATGTACCTCAACTATGAGATACAAATTCATACGTGTAATGTATTGCTCATGAAATCTATGTTATAAGTTGAATAATATCTGCAATGTTGTACAATATGACAGTGTACTTGATGTCGACCATTTTGATAAAAACTATTTGTAGGAAAATATTGTAGTTATTAAAGTTCAAATAGACTATTTTCATGCATGTGCAAGATCACTCACGAGTCATAAATCCAGTAATATTGGATATAGTCGTCATTTAGTGTTAGGAGCTGAGTCAATACATTGTAAATGTATCCTGTGACTGCTAACTGGTGACCGTCTTCTTTTGGAAAACAAAAGGTAATTATTCCGGTTAATGGTGGACAATGAACCAAGTCTCCGCAGTAGCATTATTTCATTCTTACGGAATGGGGACGGGTCAAAAGGCGGTTTTGTCATAATTTCTAGAGTACTTAGGACGGTCGAATCTTGGTCAGAATTTTTGTGCACCTCGAGTGGGATATGAGGAACACGGAAATGTGCTCAATCCGGTAACCATTTTAATAGTGGACAATGAGCCACGTGTCCACGGCAGCATTATTACAATTCTGATTTAGCCGAGCTTTGTATAGATGTCGTTTTGTGCATGACCTCGGAGAGGCCACATAAGGGGCTCGTTATTTTGATCTCGACTTATTTTTACGTAGACATTTGAAGTATTTAGCTAGCAACATGTCCGTTTGAGAAAATTATCTTTGAATTTTTGTAGTAAGTTTCATAAACTTCACAATTATTTGAACATTTCGTAGTTTTAAATCCACGGCCTAAAGATATTGTGTTTTTATTACTATCATTATTTATGTGTCCATCGGGGTCATCTCTTGCATGGCTAATATCACGGACATACACTTACATGTATATTACCGGTAGATATCGAAATCAGTGCTAATAGTTTCCCAACTATAGTAGCTAATCATTTAATTACTTTCTTATCAGAAAAAAAATCGTCACAAGTGCATTGCTCTACTCGAGCTGACTTGAATTATATTTTTTTGTAATCGTATGATGTTGATGAGATGTATACTCGCAAGACTAATAAAGAATTGAAAAAAATTGTTACCATTTTAGCAGCCTGGTACAAAATTATTTTGTGAGATATCGAACACTTTTGTAAAGGATAATCGATTGCCTTCCCGATCTCTTTTTGCCAGCAAAGAAATACATGTAGTACGGTCTTTGATTACAAGACCGAGCATAATAGTATATACGTATGTATGTATATCTTATGTTGTATATATGCTATTAAATGGAAATTGTCAAATAAAATACAGTTTAAACTATATAGAACACAGAATGATTGTGTGTGTAGTCCAATATTCGTGATAAAACGTCAACAAAAACACACTTTAAACAAATTTTAATAAATTATAACGACAACATGGAAATATTTCCTGTCCTTTTTATTTCGGAAGTATAAAAAAAAAAAAAAAATACGTACTGACTATGCGAAAGTCACCATTATTATCAAGACCTAACACCCAAACAATGTGAAGTATTTCCTCCTTCACCGAGCTATTGACCAGTCCATTTTATGTCCGATGAAGCCTGAGATTAGATTAACTCTAATTGTATTAGATACACAGTGTACGTACATGTAATTGAAATTTTCCATTGAAACTGGTAGGTAACAAAGAGTTTCAGGAGAAGATATGAACCTTGTCTTCAGAGAATGCAGGAGATGAGTACTATTATCTGTTTTCCTGTAAAAACGCAATCATTGAAAATTGGCAAGAAATTACATATTCTAAATTATTATCGCTCAAATCCAAATAAAACTAAACCAAAGGTCTGTTTAAGGTCATAATTATAAACGGAAGTTCTAAATGGTTTGTCTTTTTTTCTAAAAACAAAATCTCTTCTTTGATTACGTGTATGTAATATAATCCTATGAATATTATGTTTTTGTAACTGGATTGTTTATTCATATATATGTACGTGTGATACAATGTTAAGTTCCTCGTGTAACACGTTTCCATGTGTTATAGTATCCAAATAAAAATGTGTGTATGGAGACCACGTGGTTAAAATCGCGTCATTTACAAATCATGATTGGAGTTAATCAATGTGATATAGATAAATCCTCTATACACAGGACAAATACCGGTCGTGTACAGTGTAGTTACCGTTATAGAAATGTTTTCACCTGCTGTTAACATCTGCCAATCACAGATTTTGATTACAATAGCGAGTTAACCTGTATCGCAGTGACCCCATCGGACCCCTACAGCTTTTTTTTACCTGCGGGCGGAATGTTGTTACATAAGGATTTAGCCTATGCTCCATGTTTACTAGTCTACCTGTATCTCACCTCTTACATTTAGGTCTTTTAGAATAAGGCACCTGCCGTTTTCCTTTTGAGGCCGTAATAGCGGAAGTAAAACCCGTTAAATCCGTATGCGATGATAATTGTATTAATCATTCTTAAATCATTTATATATTTTAGATTTAAATTAGGTACGTAATTTGTATTGTTGAAAGTTATACATTTATGATATGTACATTGTACGTATTGGTTTAATGGTTGCAACATATCAAGATATACACGTGCATTGAAATAAGAGCAATTACTTTCACTATATCTTTATATATACCCCCCCCCCCCCCCCCCCTCCTCTCTCTCTCCCGCTAAACCAATGTGTAAACATGTTAAAAAATAATATTATATTAAAATATTATATTATGCCATCTTGCTGTATTTTTTTCATGTATACTCGTGTCGGGAAAGGTGGTTTTTGCCCAATCTCTTATATACATATAAGTTACAATAAAAATATGTTTAAATAAAAAATCAGGGTAACTATTTATGTCAGGTTTCGTAAGAAAATAGAACACTCAGTATCCATATTTTTAATTTCAACACATCTTCTTGACGAGATGTTAAGTCAATAGGATTGGACATCAGACATAGCCTATATAGATCGATATCGTGATACACTTATTTATTGATCTTCATATTACTTTAATAAGGACGAACTTGGATATTTTACCCAAACATGCATATACAATTTACATATATATACACATAATACTAATCATAATAACAACATTATCCGTAATAAATCATGTACATGTATTTGTTTCAACAAGCACATACAAATGTACATGTACATGTATAATGCATATATGAGACATACGTTATGGGTCCGGTTGTTCAAAACAAATGTGTTTTCATTTTATGAAAAATGTCAAGACTGGTTACCTATCAAACGGGTGATATACAGATTAATAAGTTTACAATACAGTACATTTTACCGTCTCAGCTTATGTAAATGATAAGGATGACCACAGTTCATTTCAAATATTTCATTCAGAGAATTACATAAATATTATATATATATGAATGGATTGAACAACAAACTAAGCCTACATGTATCAGTGTATACTGCCCATCGCCAGCCGTCGAAAAACTGTCTCGGTACCCTGTACATTGCGCGTGCATTGTGCATACTACGACGTTTACCGAGCATTGAATACATTTGTAGGTAACTCAGACGGGCATGGCTACATAACGGCCGGCGATCGTACAATTCGACCACATTTCAAATCCTGCCTATATCAAAGAAAATGTTTCACTGACAGAACGAATTGCCTTCTTTATTTTGATATATCATACATAACTATGATACTTTAAGTGGATATACCACGCAAAAATGTATATAAGATAAATGATTGTTCGCGCACAGCGCTAGCGAGAGCTTAACTAGAGTACATGTGAAATATCACGTGACTTATTGCGAATCTACATCACCGTATACCAAATTAGATATAAACATATATATTGCACTCATATTTTGCTCAGTTGTCATCGCTCTGAGCTTCGCAACTTGTAGATATGTACATATGTATGCAAAATAGATAAATGTTGGTGGTTTGATCTCTTAACTTCCGTATGCTGCATAAACTGATGGTTTTGTTTTCTATTATTCATGTAGTTAGTATAATTGACATCCAAACTTAAATATTTCATCAACTACGTCTTCCCCCATGTTATTGACACCAGCGAATATCAAATCTGAGAACTACTGTTTATTTGAAAATGGTCACCTTTAGGTCGAAACAGGCCAAATTGCGTCATGTTCCTCTTTCATACGATCCAGCTAACATGTACATGTACTGTATGTACACCAAAAAGACAAAACAACTTAGAAATATATCAGAATACTTAATCTAATTAAAATCATATGTACATTTGCATTTTGCACTACGCTACTCTCCGTATGAACATTTTTAGATACAAGATGTTGTATCAAAAATAACTTTGTGTTTAACCTTTTCTATGATTATACTTTAAGATCCATAAAATGTATTTTTGTTAAACTAAACTTCATTACTTACGCTACCAAATTACTCTTGATTTGATACTTACACAAGCAGAGAACAACTCAAGCAAGTGAATACGAAACATATTTTGTAACCGTTACATTACATTCTGCGAACGTTTCTGATGAAATAAATATGAGTTCCTTCTTATTCATCGTTATATTTAAAAAAAAGATTGCAGGATTTCTTGAGTCCATGTTACGGGAGCGGGATCGCTGGCTGAGCGGGTTTGCTGGCCCGCCGGAGCGGGATCGCTGGCTGAGCGGGTTTGCTGGCCCGCCGGAGCGGGATCGCTGGCTGAGCGGGTTTGCTGGCCAGCCGGAGCGGGATCGCTGGCTGAGCGGGTTTGTAGGCCTTCCGAAGCTGATTCGCTGGCTGAGCGGGGTTGCTGCCTTGTCAGAGCGGAATCGCTGCGTGAGCGGGATCGCAGCGACATCGCTTGCGCGGGATTACGGCGGGATTACAGCGGGGTTTTAATCCCCATCGCTCGACGGGCGCAAACGCGCTGTGAGCGTTTGAGTACCAAATCACCCTCCTCGTACTGTAGTCCGAAAAGATATGTAGCGATATCCATTGTAAACTCAAAATAAAGGCATTATTGTTAAATTACTAACTTAAATGTTGTTGGATGAATGTTACAGGATAAGTAGAAAACATGGTAAGTATCTTGAAATATATGCTGTATCTGCATCTCATAAATTGTTCCATTTAATTTTATTTTGCTATTTGTAAAAGCTATGCCAGTAATGTTTTTGTTATCTTTACAACACTCTCTGAATATAATATTTATGGATTTAGTTCAATAAAAGTAGTTTCATCGCCAATTTGGCGGCGAATTCGGTATCACCTGGATTTCAGAACGAGGCACTTCCGGGCGTGCGTGGTATTTAGTAAGAGATATAGACTGACTTGTCAAATTTTTGTTATAATAGTTTTGTTTAAATATAGCGATAACACTGTTTTATCTTATTATAATACATTTGTCACCTTCTGGTAGCCTATTTTCAATTCCTATAACTCTTTTCTTATTTGGAGCGTGCATAAATGGTGTTAATGTAACCAATAGTGTATCAAGGTGACCGAATATTACATAAGAAAAAAACAGATTTGATCCTGGTTTGCATTGTCTGATCTGACATAAACAGAACCCTATTGTTTTAGTGAAAATATTGTTTAAAATTTGTATAGCTGGCTAAAGACGGCATATTTACATCCATCTCTAATACTGGAATCACACATGGGATACAGTGCCTAATATACAAATCAACAATTAAAAATTTTAATGAAAAATGATTGTTTTAAAATCGATTTTGATTTCTGTGTTTTAAAACGTGCCCTGCATTTGAAAGCCTCCGAAGTCACTGCATATTAAATAAAAGTTTAATAGTATCTTTTCCTTGGACATTCTGCACATCTTTATATGTGGATCGGGTTGTTTGGTAACATTGTTGTTTTTTCCGATACTTGAACTGGTTCTTACTTACCTACTTAGTCACATGACCAGTACGAGACACGATGTTAGCACATGATGATAAAGCTACCCAGTGACCACATTACCTCATTTTATTTTGTAAATAATCACGAAGAACTTCTTTAACATATACATTGAAATGAAAGAAAAATTATGTCCAATCGTCAAAATACTAATTTGAAATTATTCTAGATTGTAAAAAGAGGTAATAATTTCCATCTCGGCACCTACTTGACATATTGATTTTCATGTTCCGACAAATCTTTTTACACAACAGCATTTTCACCATTTTAATTAAAACACTCTTTCTAATCACATTCATGTGACAGGCATTGATTTTGAGCACTATGATGAACCGCGACTATTTACAGAACTATGTTTTTTTTATTACCGAATGTTTTATATAAACGAACAAATGCTGAGAAACAGATGTAATGGGTTGTAATTGATTCACTCGGTTATTTCCAGAAATAATGCTTTCGGTTATTCGTAAGTAATTGAAAACTTGTTAAAACAACGGCTTTCCGTATCCATGTCACTCGATATGCACATACAACGTTAATATTGAGATTATTTACGTGCCATTTCCATATCTATTGGTATAGCAATTGTCGTTGTAAATATTGTGTACTTCTCTTGTTCCATTAATAATGACTTGTCAATGGAGATTGCATAACTGTCAGATGATCTATCAATGTGTAAGAATGATGTTTAAGATTTTACAATAATATTTGTACTCCGCTTTCATATAATCAAACCTTGGAATTAGTTTAATATCAAGTAATCATATCTAAATCATATCTTTCTACTTTACCACATCTGCACGGAACATGCATATCAAGACACCAGTTATGACATTCCATGGCCCAAACATTACTAACATGAATACTTGATTCAATCGTTTAGTCAAAGGATATTTATAGGTGATGGCAACACAGACAGTGTATTGCATAAATCAATACAAAAGGGGGATGTAAACGGAATCAGACCTACTGTCATAGTTACCACATGTACGAGCTGGTAATTGATCGGTAAAGACAACTGGGCATTGATACGCCATTTATGATCTAGTTGATTTAAAGAGTGGTACACTATTCCTGATAATGCAATCGGCTTATTTTATAAGACATTGTTTCTATATCATTGTATCTGTCATTGGTTAAAGTTTGTCTGAGATCTTGTTTTATTTTTATGACCACAATCTTCTACGGTATTCATTACATATCCCTTGCATTTAAGCGTCCTTATGTTTGGAGAGGGCAGTACGTGAACATATTTTCTTAATAATATCTATCTGCACAGGTTTTCCACGATTATTTTATTTAAGTTGTTATGTTTTATCGTTTTAATGTCAATGTCATAGCCAAAATGATACCTGAATACCATAAGTGATGTCAGTAGCTCTTTATTGAAATTGTCACGTGGTTTACTATATGTTAATTAAAATAGATTGGTTTAGTATCTAGGCTTTATTGTAAGGGGAAATGCTGAAAATTAACGTAAAGAGTTTCACGTTTATATCATTAAACA
>NC_047022.1:11245585-11263047 GCF_902652985.1 Pecten maximus | reverse complement strand
TAAAATTTTTGTGGGCTTATGATGCAATTTTCTGATCCTTGCATAACAAACTATATTGAAAGTTTTTTGGAAAAGAAGATATATAAATATGTGTATAAAAAAAACAACCTCATACTCAAAAGTAGTCAGCACTCAATCAAATCATATTTGAAATTTACTGCCACAATAATGTTTGCTATTATGAATAGTTTTTTTAAGTGCCTTCATTTAGAAAAGAAAAAAATCTTAATTCACTTGAAATCGACTCCAATCGAGACCAAATGACTACTCTGCTATTATACTAAAATACTATTAGAACAGTAAAGAGGAATTGTATTAAATATTAGACAATATGGAAATAAACATGTGATGATGTTAAATTGTGGTCAGTGTTACCAGCATAACCAGGTGGATTATCGATAGGTGATCTCGTGTGGCTTGAATGATTGATTCAATCATTAATATGTAGCATCATACAACATGTAATAAATTACCATATTTACATATCGTAGTTTTCCACTGAATCGAATATTTGACATAAAGTATCAATACAAATGCATAAAAAATGGTCACATAAATATGTCGACATACTTAATTTACATAACATTCAGTTGATATAGTAATGAATAGATTTGCATCTATGAAAATTGAAATGGATTCATATTTTTTAAGGGCGGCTTGTTTATTTTTGTATCGTTGTAATCCTCTAGTTAAAGTATTACCGTCATTGTTTTTCTCGTTTGCAAATGTTGACAATACTCAAATCAATGTAATTTCTTGATTGTAAATTAATCTAGATTTGCTAAGTACAGCTTGAATAGCATTTTTAATGCCGTACATTTTTTTTTATGTAGCATAGTAACAAATATAAATCACAGGAATATTTATATGGTAAATTTATCAAAATTATCTGCTGTCATGCTGGACAATTGAATACGAGGTTCTAACATATTAGGGCGTCACTGTTATTTATCCAATATGACAGGGATTGAATCGACATACAGAACAATACAAGAACAGCTGTGATGTATGGTACACACAAATAGAGCACCGGTGTTGGACATATTTTCTCTCATATCTCGTCATGTTGAACAGAGTTTGCCGATGTATATTGTATGCTAGCTATAGAAAAGAACGCGCCTGGAGTAATCTGCGTTCAAGGCGGAAACCTCTTACATATATTCGTCATTCAAAATTGCATTCCATAAACTGATTAAATATGTAAAATCGCGAATCAAATGAAATCAGAAAACTTATTCCACGTTTATTTCTCTCAATATTGCTGAAAAAACTTCTTTTTCCCGGATTTTATTTTTTAGACGGGCCTCTCAAACGTCGATCAAGTTACGACAACTTTCATCGGCGAATTAATCCATTCGTTAATCATTGAACCATAAAAGGCATGGACTATGCGTACAAATTTTGTTATTTTACAGTATTTGCGGTAAAAAAAGAAAAAAAAATAAAGAAAAAAAAGGAAGTGTTTGGTAGTGATACGAAAGAAAAATGCTCTTTCATTATGTGTTTATGTATGATATATACTAGCATCAGTTCATGTGCTTAAAAATAAAAAAACAGCCTTAATAAAAATTTTATTTTTATGACCAATTTTAAAATTTGATGCGTATTTACTCATCACAAAAATAATAGCTAAGAACATGTCAAGATTTAAAGTAATCACGAATCTAGCTTGTGCTGTCTATTATGAATTCCGTGTATAATGTAAGCATGGATTTTATCTATCTTGTGTTGCATCCTTATAATCATGAAATGTCCAAAGCCAGCTAAATGTTTATTATATCACTCAGTGATCGCAATAAATTATCTTTAAAAACATATTTGAAAATACATTTTATGTGATATGAAATATATTAAATCGATATTTACTAGTATTTGTTTTATTACTTTTGTTACGATTATATGGTTGAAATAGATAATAATTGAGATTAAAATCATCAAAATATAAAGTTTGAATACTACCAGCACAACATCATCGTTATCGATTAAATGTAATATGCAATCAATGGATCAGAGAGCCAGAAAGGAACAATACAAACGATATTGTTTTACTCCTTCTATTATTCAGAATGCAATGACACTGCATTAAGTTACGTGTTTGCTACGCTTTTAGAGAATCAAATAAAGACAACCCTTTAGCAATGTAAACATAATTATCATACGCCGATATTTCACAGAAGTAGCCTGATGAAGATTAAAATAATTCCATTATTATTTTGGTTATCATTAACCTGATAAATTCTTTGAAATCGAGATTTTTCCTACAAATATTTATTCTGAAATTGTCAACTACGATTGGGCACTTCTCTCAAAGTAATGGATCCACCTTTTGAAATATAAGTAAGTCAATGCGCATTTCGGCAATCACAGGGAGGTTGACGAAGTTATGTTATAGGGAAGATGTCGACCTTAATTTCTAAGTATAACGATTCGAGTCATAACAATTTATTTATCGTTGAGAGTTTGGCATTTGGTTACCTGGAAATGTGTATGATTAGATTTAAAAGGGACTATACGTGAAACATTAAGTAGTAAATGAGTATTTGTGCAAACGTATTAACCTTTATTTTGACCAGCAGAAGTAAGGTTTATTATCTTTATCCAATGGTCATTGAAGACACAACGATAACTTCCAATACGCCTCTTTTACGACAACTTACAAAACAAGATTTCGGTCCTTTAGTCGTCGCAGTTTTTATGATGAGAAACACATTGGAAATGTCAAGGATATGTTTCCTTCCAAATAAAATACCCCGGGGGCTATCTGCAGTTTGATGCTATATGCCTCCTGAGGTCTCTCCGTCGGGCGAACTTTATGTTAGTGGTATATATAACACAGTAGCATTGTATGAAGTATGAAGTATTATGAAATAATGATAACAATAACTAAAACATAAATATGCATAATATTATAGCATACACGTTCAGTTCAATTGATTTAAATCAACTCAATATTTCACAACTTTAACTAACATAACTTATAACTGCATTTATGTCATTTTCTTTCACTGATGTGGATCCTAATTTTTGTAGAAGATGTCGTTTAAGTATCTATTTGGAATATACCTTAGAGATTCGATATTCTCATTTGAGATTGTCATTGTATCGCCCGCTGGGTATTCACTACTATTATATATATACGGTTTACATTTGACGATCTTCTGGTTATTCAATGTAGCAGGCTTTATGACTGAAATTACTTTACACTGATCACAAAACTTACTATAATACGTAAATTATTTACCTTACGCTAAGATGCTGAGTGTCAGTTGGTGATTTTGGAGTCGGTAACATATGTCGCCTAGGACCCGTCATTACACAAATTATGATATGATTTGTAGTGATATTGTGACTTAATGGTCTGACACGACACCACGAAAAGTTTAGTTTAATAATGCAATAACTTCATGAAATACTACCGAATTGAATTATGATACAAACACGTTGGTAAGGTTAACACCACGATCTCAGTGCTGACTGTTCTGCCTTTATTGCTCTATGAACCAAGCGACATGCCTTTTCGAATGAATTGCTTTGTCTTGCAAACTTGTATCTTAAGTCATTCCTGATGGAAGATTTATGCATCTCACTTTATATATAACGGCCCTTTCAAGTAACAAATTTGCCAACCATTACTTAATTATTATAAAAGTCATGGATTCCCATAGCCTTAAATCGCACTATCAAAATGAGTCTGATAAAGTAAAAATATACGGAAAAGATAGTGTTAACAAAATAGTTTGCAGACGAACGTGAAAAAAGGCATAACACTATACTCCTGTCAAACTTTTACATGTTCTTTTTTTTTTTTTTTTTAAATCATTGATTAAATTTATCTTCTTATATTTTCTCGCAAGATTGTCAGAGGCTTCCGACCATATAATATTAGCACACCAGTCCAATAATAATAATAGTTCTACAAAGCTCTTCAAGCAACATGGCTTTTTACATCTGATAATATTTATTTCTATTACTCGTATTATGGGTTTCGTGGGATATTGCAAAAACAAAACTAATTAATATATATATATAATATTACATTTTAAGCTACGGTGGAGAAATTATTTACTATGTATCATTACTCTTTATTACAATTGTCTTTCTTGATTTGAATCATAGTTCTGTCGGCAGATCACGTCCTTATTCTATAATGACTTCCCGAAAAAGTTTGATAAAATCAGTAACAATAGTCTAAGACTCTTATTGCTGCAAACTACAAACCTGTATTTTGTAAGGAGGAAGTGAAAGTGAGTTTGTAACCAGATTGTCGCAAAAGACCAACCAATAACTATAAATATGCTACGGTTACAATAGTATTCACTACCGCGCTCGGTCATTTAGTTGTAGCAAATTTACAAAAGAAAGTATCATTGATACGTTTAATTCCTAGTAATATAAGTAAGTCTCCTAATTCATTCAATTCACCAATCATTATATGCAGTTACATAGCCATTTATATACATATCAAATTATGTCCAGATCGTGTTGTACAGATCTCCGATTTCTATTAACATCAACAACATCACACTATATATAGTACAATACCTTGTATTGCTTAATAAGCCATACCAAGTATTGTTCACACTTGATGTAAAGTATATTCAGAAACCAGTGTCTATAAATCTACCCGACGGTCAAAGTGTTAGCACACATTTTTTATGGAATTCATGATTATACCATGAGCCATATATCTTCATAAGTCATTCTGGATTATAAAGTAATACTTTATTTCATTTCATTTGCATCAGTCTCAATTGTTTCTGCTTTCATCTACAGATTCAATAAAAAATGTAACCAATCCGAACCATAGTCAACAGATATTAGCATCATGTCTTTCATTATAAAAAAAACAAGATTAGCAAACAAAAACACGTTAGCAATATATCGGTCACGATAAGAAATTAATTTAATTCATGTTTTGACGTAGATTGCTTTTCAATATTTACTATGCTTTAGTATTGTTCGGTATCTTCACCGAAAGAGGTGTACTTATATCATATATCTCTTCCTTCCAAAATTTCATATTTTTCTTCTTTTTAAGTAGCACTAAACTGTTTTGGCCATAGGAATGAAAATAAAGAAAATAAGGAAAATCAAATACTTACCAACACTACACATTGTAAATATAAGTTTAGTGGACACATCGAATTGTTTTCGATTTGAGCCTATATGTAAATGTTGACTATAACACGTTGTTTATTTGTTTTCCAGTTGAGTTAAAATGTCTTAAATTGACACAATTCACGATACATTCATTGAAACAATAATCTAAATTTTTGATGCCGTATGATAATTCCTAAATTGTCTGTTGTTAAATTGTGATTTTCGCTTACAAATCTTTGATGAGATATTTAATTCAGTAATAACTGAAATCATCGTGCAAATGTCTGGTTTTAATAGGAACACATTTTTGTCGTTAATACAAGGACATTTTTGGTAACGTTTCTTTGTCACGTTCATCAGACCTATGCTTATTTCAATTTAATCGATCGTTAAAAGTCGAAATATAAAACGGGCATTTTTGTTTCTCTTTTTATCCTATTGTCGGTACAAGCAAAACAAATAAACAGCATGTCATATGTTGACCAATGTTAAGAAATGAAGTGAAGCTTGATGAGATATAAAATAGTTTTTTTCACATGAAATGGGCTCACAAAGCCCCTCCAGGTAGTGCATTATGTTAATAATTAGCTAGAATTCAGTGAGTTAATTGTTGACCAATGACAAATGCCATCTACCTATGATAGAGTAGTCTGTTACTATGTAACCAAATGCTATATAAAACCAATCGAAAATTTAAAAGACAAATATTTTGCGATCATATTTACAAAACGATCCTTTAGTTGTAGCTATTTCTTATGCAAATTAGACACTGAATACGTTTATATGTATATTGAAGGAGGTATGTTTAGTACATTCAACATTTTACAATGGTTATTAATATAATTATTTTTTTATTGTTTTCATGGTAAATACTCAAATGTGATTGGTCGAAAAATTCTTTTCATTTTTCTATGAAAGAAATTTTGAGAATGGCGCGCAAAATGTGACGTCACAATACGACAATTGATGTTGCGTTTGATTTGAGAAAAAGAATCCCATTTAAAACCAGTAAAATTGTACATAAAACATGTTTTAAATTAGAAAATCATTTTCAAAAATTAATTATAAGCGTTGATGTCAATTTTTTTTAAATTTCATCGGGGTATGAAACACATTTTGTTTGCAAACTTCTGTAAGAATCCACTACGCGGATTAATCAGTTTGCAAACAGAATTTGGAGGATATAGGAATGCAGATATACAGAAAATGACTTGAAGGGTCTATCAGAGATACAAAAATGTGCTTAAGCAGCATCACACCAACGTTAAAATTCCTATCAATTCAAAAGATATGTATATGAATAATTAGTATACACCTTAATCAATTCACCAACATATAACTGGAGTAGGGTGTAGTATCAGTTGGTTAACTCACGACACGTTCTGTGTACAAAGCAAGAGGGTACGGAATTATTTCAAGCCGATTTTGTAATTATTTTAGTTTTCTATGAAGAATTGAAAATTGCGTTATAATTTCACAGTAAGTTTAGGTTTATATAACAATTATGTTATATTAAAGACATATATACCTCATTATAGAATACCACAAGATAACTGTCGTTATTTCAAACATTACTCGTAAATTTTGTACCTCCTAAATACACAAGCGTCGTAATTGTTCATCAATACCTTTAGTTATAGTTCTAAATTGTTTTTTCATAGACTTTAGTGTTAAAGTTTTGGAGTATTTTAATCAAACTCTTGAATTCAATATGACAATTATGGTTTATAACGAAAGTTTATGTCTCATATAACACATAATAAACTGAAATGTTTACTTGTTAATTATTATAACCTGAACTTTTGGGGGAAAATCAATCAGAAACTTAAATCAACATTTCTTATGGATAGTTACCTATCAGTCTACATATATATTTTCTTACTTCATAACATAACGTCCAATCAGTAGCTGCCGGACATTTTATCCTTGGCTCAACTTTCTATACACATGGGATGTTTTAGAAATCTATTGTTTCAATTGGTTGGATGTTCCCATATAGTTAAGTCCGGTAGAATATCAAACTATTATAAAGTTTGTGAATCAAATTTCTATATCAGCGGGCATTTCAGACGTAAAAGCTGTTATTAATCTTAAAAATGTTATTACACATTGTAGTGATAGGCAAATTAATCATGGGTACATGTATTTTAATACGGATTTATTATTGGACCGCATCAACGATATCTATTTAACACACCAACATACATTTAATTGCATATATAGTACCCAAACTTAATGATATTTCACTAAATGAAACATTAAGCATTAGCAAAGTTTTGTATATCAGAAGTTTGTCTAGATTTATAATTTACTAGTATACCTCATTGCTTCTCTTAAACATTCAAATCCATTGATTGTTGGCTAAAACTAGGTCATTTCAACTATACAGTGTAATATTAAAAATTATCAATGCATATTGGTTTCATTATACTCGATATGTATAATAGCTATGATGTTATCGTATATAGCCCAAAGCAATACGTCTTTCAATTACTATCTCAATAATTGTAATATTTGCATAATTTAACAAAATGTTAACATTAATCAGTAGATCATTGTACAAACTAAAAATAATTCAAAAATTCTGAGATTCCTTTTCGCAAAACTTTTTTTTTCACTTTATTTAAAAACACAAAGTTATCTTAATGAGCTTGCGCTATTGTATGATTGATCAATATTAATATACCTCGCTTTTGAGTAAATGTAAGTAATTGATCAGTAAATCTGAACAGAACTGACTTCGTGCCTGTTTGATTACAAAAACATAATTTATATTTATAAGTCAATTAATTGATACATTACCACAGCTTGATATTAGAAGTATGTACCAACTGGGTCGACTAATGGCGACATACCTAGTTTCCATTACATCGAAGTTTAATATAAAAAAAACCCTCATATTCAGGTTGAAACAAACGTCAATCAATTACTGCCGTATCTAGTATATAGTCAAAGGTATACAGTCGAGTACAATATTATCTTATTGAACAGTGTCCATAACGACAAGCACGATAAGATCCTAGATACATTTCTTAAATGAAAATTGTGTTATTTCATTCATTAAGAAGTTAATACTTTCACAGGTCGGTCCAATTATTTTAAGCGCAACGCCAGGTTAACATTTACAGATCACTATGAACTTTTTTTGTGTGAATGGGTGCTAACAGCTGTAAATAATTGAGAAATGTAATCATTTTAGGTGACATGTTCCTATTAGGTTGTATTTATTGTCAAAGATTATCACATGATCGACTCATGGCCTTGAAAGCTGCAACATATCTAATGTCTAGCATTCCTCGGTGATTTTTTTTGATGAAATGCTGACTGATTTTCATCCAAATATTGTACATTCAAGGGTATAGCTAACCGAGCAAACCGATACCATTGCAATATTTGAGGTTTTGATAAATAGATGTATGCTTAAGGACACAAATGGATATCTGTAAATGTTTCAATACAAATTAGGACAATGCTACATAAAAATATCAAAGCTTCTTTTTTATCCGCATTTTGGATACAATCAATCTTAATGAGCATTTTCAAATGCAAATGTATGAGAAAAAAATGTTCAATAAAACAACGACTACAATTATAATGATATCAAAGACGTTAACTCATCATCATCATTATTTTCAATTGAATAAAGTATGCAGAATGTTCAATTTAATTAGCGATGTCTAATATGATCCATTTTCGATTAACAATATATACAACAGTATAATTCCTATATTACTTTTCGGTGAATACATCTGTTAATTTTATCACAGGATTTGAGAAGAGATTAAGCTGTGTTAATTTAGAATTTGAAATGGATCAGATTGTTTTTGATAGATTAATTGTACAATATCCTACTGACATGTTGTGTTCAGAATCAAATTAAGTTTGTATCCATAGTTAATAAACATTGAGATGATATAACCCACTCCAAAGAATACTGAGAAATCTATTTCTTACTATCGTATCCGATATGTAACTACTGTACCCAATGTTAAGAGTGCGAATTAAAATAGGAGCTCAATATCCTGCTAATATACCGATCCAAACAAGGAACTAAAATAATAATATCAAGCTATAGTAACCATCCAGTAAAAGCAAAACCAAGGTTATGGCATTGTACCATTACTTATGTCCTAAGTCTTTAGCACGAACAAGTTAAACAAAAAGTACTAGAAAACGAGTAAAAATTCAGTACGAATAGGGATAATGAGAATGAACTACTAATAACGTATTTCAAAGTAATTCAGCACATTATGTTACTTGCTCAAAATCAAACGAAGTAATAGTACAATAAACACATGATTAATTATTTTAAAGTATCATATCCAGTTAAATATATAAATGCAACTTGTTTATGAGTGTTCAATACATTCGAACTCATTTACTTGATATGTAGACTCAAATTTTACAAGACTCGTTGTACATTTTTGTATCTTTTTAATCCTCTAATTATCGTATAACTGTCATTCCTTACCGATTGCAAATGTTGCATTGAGGCGACACACAAATCATTGTATTTGTTCTCGATTGCGAATAAATCGAATTAACACACGTGCGAATAACTGCTTATAACATTATCATCTCTTCCGATAAAATGTATTTATAACATCGTACAGTCATCAAGTACCGATTGTTTTTTTTCAAGATCATTGAAGAGTGTAATAGTATCAACAAAACTTCTTAATGTTTGTCCTTTATAAAAGGTGTTACTTTGTCGACTACAGTGCTCCTTACATTCAGTAAGATGATTAAATTTACAGAATAATAAATGAAGTCGTACTTGACTGTAAATATACCAATGTAAAATGTAGGACAAACAAGGAACTATCAGTCACATCAAAACGTCAAAGGTACATGTTTCAGCATTGGAACATATTATTATGCAAAGGTTTAACCGATTACATCATGTGGACATTTTTCAAATCTGCTACTACCAGTTTATAAGCGTGATGACTATGGCATTAAGTTATTAATAATTCAGTTTACATTCTTCGTTTTAATTGATAAATAATAATAAAATATTTTTTGTTTTCTTGAGAATAATGTCTTCGGTACCATCATATACAAAGCTTAAGTAACACACCTTTATCAAACCATACATATCATTTATACTTACTAAAATGACGTACCGTATTTAAGATCTGCACAAAAAGCAAGAACAAAGAAGCCACTGAGGAGATGGATCAATATTCGGGAAGTCAACAAATTCCGCTTTCACTTTCAAAAGAGCAATGTGTTAAAAATTCAGCAGTAAATTGCAAGTCCAGAGGCGAAATTACTATGACTTTACGTTGTTAATGGTTCAGTTTACATTTATAATTCAAACTGATAAAGTTCGTAATTATCAGGTATTTCCGGTAACAATAAGGTATTTAATGACATTATATCCTTAGCTTAGCCAACTAAAATATTGAAACCCACATCCCTCGAGCCATATATTTCATATTTGATAACTTACATCTCAAGCTGTATTTAATGTCAAAAATAATCAAAGATAAAGATACGTGATTGATAAATGTGTTATGCATGTTTAAGAATAGGATAGACGGATGTTTATTCATCAATGTACTGTTCTAGGATATATCATAATTAACATCAACAACTTTTTATTTCATTTTCACAGAAGTGTGATTAAAAGGGTTTTTTCTATCATAATTATATTGTATAGTGGATATAATCACATTCAAAAATTGTAATTGAAAGCTACAATGAATAGTTAATCCAAAAGTCCCTTTCTTTCCACATAATTTGATCGCTGTAGCACAACGCATGATTCCCTGTAATATATCTCGTTGGCTAAATGACGGCATTGATTATCATTTCCTATGTTTTTGAAGCTAGAATGTTTGTCTTTCGCAAAGCATATTTTTATTTTAAGAAATAAGCAAGGTAGGACAATGCACGTTCATCACATACCAAAGCGTTATGCATGTAGTAGTCAATGTATATAAATTATCATTATATTTTTAAGACAGTGCGATAAAGAAAGCATAATTGCAAGTCCCATGACGATCTCTAAACTGACATTTAATTCTGAAACGCCTCATATTTGTGAATGCTATCAAGTTTAAAAGAAGTTTGTTGGAAATATTAGCAAACAAACAAATTGTTCCCGGGTGGACATACAACACCAAACACTCAAGTCAAAATTTGAAACAAAAAACTCTCTCTCTATCTCTCCAACTACATCACATACACAGGAAGTCAGCAAAAGATCGGCGTCATAGATATTTTGAATTTCAACTTACAGTAACAATTACACTGTCCGAAAATATGAAAGTAAAATAGATAGGACTTCACATTTGAAAAAAATCTGTTGAAGAACTAAGCTGCCTTAAGGTATATTCTGTCACTTCGGGATAATATATATGTAATTAATTATATTATTTTAGAAAATAAATCGAAATGAAGTTATTAATTATGAAAAACCAGGGACAATATCCCAATTAACGTTGATCTGTATCACGGATACATGTATACATATCCTCGATACTCCAGCGTATTGTGATCGTTAAGCATTTCGCGGTTAAACCCCGCCTACTCGAAGAAAGAAAAGAAAAGCCACCTTTATTATGCGCCAATGAAACGCTTGTAGTTAAATTTGTTCGACACCCAATCAGTAAACTTGTCCTTAATGGCCACAGAGCTTTGTTGGATATCAAAGGGATCCAAAGTATTTACCACCAATTCTTTTGCTAAATGATATACGGAATCCTTATAAATCACAAATGACATCATTCTACAGACGCCTGTTAACGACCATATTGTGTTGATGGTGCTATTATTTTCTTTTAACTTATCATTGGTTCATTTGAATATTAGTAGGTGGTTAGATGATATACGGAATCCTTATAAATCACAAATGACATCATTAGTTCCAATTCTACAGACGCCTGTTAACGACCATATTGTTTTGATGGTGCTATTATTTTCTTTTAAACTTATCATTGGTTCATTTGAATATTAGTAGGTGGTTAGATATTATTTGTTTTTTTTTCAACTAATTTCAACAGGGAGGACACATGTTTTAAAAAGGATATATTGCAGTGACAACATCACTATTATTCCTTCTTTTCAAAGGTATATTGATATATAGTTTATGCTCAGTTGATTAATTATAAGTTAATTGTGGTCCCTTATCAGTGTTATATAATATTTCTATTGCCAAAATATTGTTATCTTACCATCATGGTATCGCCTTATCAATGGAGCAATTTGGACTCATTAAATGAATGATATATTAACGGGTGCCAAATTGTATTGGTTTGTTATGATATACTGCTTATATCGTTAAGATATGATTGAATACATATCGTATTATTTTTTTTTTATTAAAACCACTATCAGTTTTCGCTCAAAGATACAAACGTGAAACTCTCTACGTTGATGTCAGCATCCCCCCCCCCCCCCCCCTTACAATTAAAGCCTAGATACTAAACCTATTTATTTTAATTAACATCTAGTTAACCATGTCACAGCTTTAACAAAGAGCTCATCACATCAATTATGGGTTTCAGGTACAATTTTCGCTCTGATATTGTCCACAAAACAATTAAAGATAACAATTGAATAAAATAATCTTGGCAAACCTGTGGAGATAGATAGTATAAATATGTTCACGTACCGCACTGTTCAAACATAAGGATGCTTAAATGCAAGGAATATAAAATGTATACCGTAGATGATTGTGGTCATAACAAATAAAACCAGACCTCAGGCAAACTTTAACCAATGACGGTTAAAATGATATATTAACAATGTCTTATACAATCAGAGAAGTGATATGCTAACAACGATTGCATAATCAGGAATAGTGTACCTATGATCATAAATGGCGTATCAATACCGAGTTGTCTTTACCGATCAATTACCAGCTCGTGCATGTGGTAACTATGCCAATAAGTCATTGCTGATTCCGTTTGCATTCCCCATTTGTATTGATCTATGCAGTACACTGTCTGTGCAGCCATTACCTATAAGTATCCTTTGACTAAAAGATTGAATTAGATAGCCTTGATGATAATGTTAAAACCATGAAATATCATAATTGGTGTCTTGATATACATGTACCGTGCAGATGTGGTAACGTAGAAAGATATGATTTAGTTATGATAATTTGATATTAAACTAATTCCAAGGTTTGGTAATGTGAAAGCGGAGTAAAATAGTATTGTAATTTCTTAAACATCACTATGACATATTGAAAGATCATCACACAGGTATGCGATCCCCATTGACCAGTCATTATAAATGGAACAAGAGAATGAAAAATACATTTACTATGACTATTTATATACAGATACAAAAGGAAATGATACACTGCGAACTACGTATATAATTTCAACATTGACATTGTATGTGCATGTCGAGTGACATGTATACGTAAAGCTGTTGGTTTAACATGTTTAACCTTTTTTGTACGAATAACCGAAAACATTCTATCTGCAAATAATCGATTTAATCAATTACCACACATTCCATTTCTCTGTCAGCGTTTGTTCCTTTCTATGAAGCCTTCGGTAATAAAAAAAAAAAGTTCTATACATCGTCACGGTGCATCATATTGCTCAAAATCAATGAGTAGGTAAGGAAGAACCAGTTCAAGTACTGGAAAAAATGCATTGTTAACAAACAACCAGATCCACATATAAAAATGTGCAGAACGTCCAAGGAAAATATAGAATTTAACTTTAAACAATATGCAGTGACTTTGGAGGCTTTCAAATGCAAGTCACGTTTAAAAAACGGAAATCAAAATCGGTTTGAAAACAATCATTTTCCATTATTTTTTTGAAATACATGTAGTTGATTTGTTTATTCGGCACTGTATCCAATGTGTGATTCCATTATCAGAAATGGATGCAAATATACTGTCTTTAGCCAGCTATACACATTTTAAACAATAACACTCTGTAATGGGTCAATGTTTGTAAACTATCTTTAATGACTCATGGTTTGAAAGAGACCAACCAACCAATTGTTTTCCCATAGACCTTAGTGTTAACGTTTTGGATTATTTCATTCAAATTCTTGAATTGAATATGACGATTATGGTTTATAACAAAAGTTTAGGGTCTGATATAACACCTAATCAAAAAAAAAAGTTGGGTCCTTCAGCTCAAATTTTCTCCAGGGTAGCCATTTTGAAAATAGGTGAATTTCGCAGTAAAAATTCTCAAAAATCTTAAATGTTTACCTGTTTACTATTATTACGTGAACTTTTGGGAAAAAAACAATCGGACTTAAGAAATTTATATCAACATTTCTTATTGATAGTTACCTATCAGGCTACATATCTATTTTCTCACTTCATAACATACTGGCCAATCAGTGGCTGCCACACATTTTATCCTTGGCTCAACGTTCTATACACAGGGGCTGTTTCAAAAATATATTTTTTTCAATTGGTTGGTTGTTCCCTATAGCATCTTTCACATTTTTCAAAGATAACTTTTCTGGAACAGGATAGAACCATAGGATATGCTATTAAAATATGCAGTGCCTGACTGCAAGTCTTAGGCTGGTAGGTTGATTATTCTATTGGTACCGGATATGAAATTCTTAAGAGAAAACCACATTAAAATTGAGTTAATTTTGAAATGTAAATTTTAATATCTTGATAAGCTTTGAATTTAAAGTGATGGCTTTTGGTTAATAGCCAAGTATAGAAATCGTGCTACTCAGAAATATAAACAAATAAGATATAGAATAAAGATCAGGGGGAGATAACTCAATGTTATCTCCTCCACCCCCTAATTTCTGGTCTTTTTGTAAAAAATGAAGAAAAAAAGGCCGAACGAGAAAAAAAATTAGGAGTGGAGCCATTATTTAGATAAAAGAGTCGAAACACAGACACAGAACACGGAACCGGGCAAGTGACAACAAAAAATAACCAGATATATCACCAAACACTGAACTGGGGTAGTGACAACAGAACAACCAAACATATCACCGAATACCGAATCGGGGTAGTGACAACAGAACAACCAGACACACACCCACACATTGAACCGGGGTAGTGCCAGCAGTACAACCAGCATACCACCGTACCCCGAGCCACGATATATACCGCTACAATTGAAATATAGAATGTATGTCCGTATCTGTCCGGTCTATGGTCCTCCTTGTAACACTACATGTGTCATATTTTCATCATCAATCCCCCCTGAATCTCAATTTCTCTCTAAATTCTGCTACAATGCCTCCAAGATGAGAATCCCGTCCGAAAATGTGCTAGTCGGTCCCATCATCTGGTTTCCAGGGACGCTAGATGGCACAAAATGTCATATGCGGTAGCTATATGTAGAGACCAACCAACCAATTGTTTTCCCATAGACCTTAGTGTTAACGTTTTGGATTATTTCATTCAAATTCTTGAATTGAATATGACGATTATGGTTTATAACAAAAGTTTAGGGTCTGATATAACACCTAATCAAAAAAAAAAGTTGGGTCCTTCAGCTCAAATTTTCTCCAGGGTAGCCATTTTGAAAGTAGGTGAATTTCGCAGTAAAAATTCTCAAAAATCTTAAATGTTTACCTGTTTACTATTATTACGTGAACTTTTGGGAAAAAAACAATCGGACTTAAGAAATTTATATCAACATTTCTTATTGATAGTTACCTATCAGGCTACATATCTATTTTCTCACTTCATAACATACTGGCCAATCAGTGGCTGCCACACATTTTATCCTTGGCTCAACGTTCTATACACAGGGGCTGTTTCAAAAATATATTTTTTCAATTGGTTGGTTGTTCCCTATAGCATCTTTCACATTTTTCAAAGATAACTTTTCTGGAACAGGATAGAACCATAGGATATGCTATTAAAATATGCAGTGCCTGACTGCAAGTCTTAGGCTGGTAGGTTGATTATTCTATTGGTACCGGATATGAAATTCTTAAGAGAAAACCACATTAAAATTGAGTTAATTTTGAAATGTAAATTTTAATATCTTGATAAGCTTTGAATTTAAAGTGATGGCTTTTGGTTAATAGCCAAGTATAGAAATCGTGCTACTCAGAAATATAAACAAATAAGATATAGAATAAAGATCAGGGGGAGATAACTCAATGTTATCTCCTCCACCCCCTAATTTCTGGTCTTTTTGTAAAAAATGAAGAAAAAAAGGCCGAACGATAAAAAAAATTAGGAGTGGAGCCATTATTTAGATAAAAGAGTCGAAACACAGACACAGAACACGGAACCGGGCAAGTGACAACAAAAAATAACCAGATATATCACCAAACACTGAACTGGGGTAGTGACAACAGAACAACCAAACATATCACCGAATACCGAATCGGGGTAGTGACAACAGAACAACCAGACACACACCCACACATTGAACCGGGGTAGTGCCAGCAGTACAACCAGCATACCACCGTACCCCGAGCCACGATATATACCGCTACAATTGAAATATAGAATGTATGTCCGTATCTGTCCGGTCTATGGTCCTCCTTGTAACACTACATGTGTCATATTTTCATCATCAATCCCCCCTGAATCTCAATTTCTCTCTAAATTCTGCTACAATGCCTCCAAGATGAGAATCCCGTCCGAAAATGTGCTAGTCGGTCCCATCATCTGGTTTCCAGGGACGCTAGATGGCACAAAATGTCATATGCGGTAGCTATATGTAGGAATACAAATTGATGTTCAACAATCAACATCGCGTTACAGGAAGACTCTTTTAAGACTCAAACAGTAGTGTTCTGCTTATATTAGATCAGACAATACGTACCAGAATCAAACCTAGTTTTTTTCTGATGACATATTCGGTCACCTAGAGTAATACCTTACTACTTTATAATAACAATTCAAATAGTCTTATAATGCATATATCAGTATATACATGTATATGCTTAAAATCAATTAAATTGAATACTCTATTTGTTACATTAATACCACTTATGCACGCTCCACATAAGAAAAACAGAGTGTTATGTGAATGGAAAATAGGCTACCAGAAGGTAAAAAAGTTTATTATAAAAGAACTGTTATCACTATATTTTAACAAAAACTATAAGAATGGAAATTTGACCAATTTGTCTATATCTCTTACCAAATATCACGCACGCCCGGAAGAATTGGAATGCCTCGTTCTGATACCCAGTTGATACCGAATTCGCCGTCAAATTGGCGATAAAACTACTTTTCTTGAACTAAATTCGCAAATAGTGTATTCAGAGAGTGGTGTAAAGATAACAACGCCATTAGTGACATAGCTATTACAAGAATTGAAATAAAATAAAGTGGAACAATTTATGAGATGTTGGTACATCATATATTTCAAGATACTACAACGTATTCCACTTTCCCTGTCTTTCCGTTTTTAAAATAAAATCAGTCATTTTAC
>NC_047022.1:11219915-11245085 GCF_902652985.1 Pecten maximus | reverse complement strand
TTGCCTACTAATCTTAATTGGATAAGTGCAGCTTGAACAACAGCTTCAATATCATAAATGTAAAGCAATTTAATGTAACATGGAACAGATGTAAGCTACAGCAATATGTATATGTATACTTTATCAAAATTTGCTTTTGTCCTGACAGACAATTAGAATACAAGTTTTTGATATATCACTGGTATCTAGCAAACGTGCCAGGTATTACACCTACCTACAGAACAATACATTTGTTACAAAAAAAACCAGTTGTGATGATACACATACACATACACGGAGCACGAGCTGTTCAAATATCTTAGGTCGCACTATAATTTACGCATGTTCATTTCATGATATTGTTGAAGGTTTCAAACCACATTTCAATAGAAACAGTGCCGTATTTTGTATACTCCTACTCCGACTCCAGATATGAAACTTTATTTCTCGTAAAATATCGTTTAGTAAGTTTACGACACGCCTATATGTTCTAACTTCCAATAATTTGGCATCCTTGTTATAATGGCCATTGACACCATGTCCCCTTTTTGCACAGCTGTAGCATGTATTCTTGTGCTACGACTTGTGCAGCGTAAATATCTGTTCGAATGACCAGTCACTACTAGTTTTAACGCTTCCTCTGACAGCATTTCCTTTGTTTTCGTTCATTTCTTAGTCTACAAATAAGTCAGACTTTTGCCAAAAATAACATAAAACATTTTTTCTGAGATCCGCCACGATTATCTTATGGACTTTCCGTCCATCTGGTCTCTTTCATGAAAGATTAACGTTTCTGCGATGACAAGCGGTTTACGATGATTGTGCTGCCACGTACAATCTGCACAAGCGCATGAACTTTCTTGTCATCATTTACATTATTACATACCAAAAATAAATCTGTTTTTTTTACGACAAGGATCTTAGATTTCTTTTGAATGACCCACGGTCTCTATCATTCCAAACCTTCCAGACTGTAATAGTGGAGGATAACCGATGTTTCCTCACTGCCATTGAAAATATGGGCGGTCTACATGCATGTGTCAAAATCTGTTTGACATGCTATCCTCGATTTTAGCCTTCTTTGACTTTGGACATGAGTGTGTCTAGCAGTAACGTCTATCATTTCTGATATTCTTTTGATGTTGTTCACCATCGTCGTCGCCAAAATGTCATGCTTTGAAATGCAACACACAATAACAACACCATGCCATGATTCCTGACTTATATAATATAGAGCAGATATGTACAGAGATGTCTGTGATAACACTTCAAACCGTATTATACATTAGTAATCGGATTAACAGAGTTAACTACACTGACATTTTAACTCAAGCTTTACAATTGCACAAGCTATATGGTTGTAAAACTTCGTTATGGATAAACACTCATGATACCTCATAAACAGTAGCTATGACATTTATTTAACTATTGTCATATAACTCAATTATGGATATGCTGTTCCAGTCCTCCATAAACGGTAGCTATACGATTCGATTTGCCAAGGTCATATCAATCAATTATGGATGCATAGTACTCATTTTACGTAAACTATATATGTAGGATTCCATAAAGTCATGGCATTCAATAAACTGTAGCTATACGATTTCATAAGATTCGGTCATATAACTGAATTAAAGATATAGATTTCTGGTATTCCATAAACTATACCATTCCATTAGGTATGGGTAAATGATTCAAATGTAGACAGATTTGCCCTGACACTCCATCAGCTATATATAACTTTACAACACTCCATTACCTAAAGTCTTGACATATCACTCTCTATTGTCTTTTGACTCCGTTATCAATTGTCCTGCTGTGTCCCAGCATTAAGTGTTTATTTCGTTTTTGTGTATAACTTCTAATGCGATAAACGGTATTAAAAAATCACACTATGCAATTTGCATAGTCTTAGATTTGATATAATGCTCTAAGTGTAATGGATAACCTGAGGATGTATTTGCATTACTATACATTTTATATTCTAATCGTTCTCGATATGGAAAACTGTTCAACTCTAAAAGATTAGATTGATATACTTAGTAAGTATCCGACTTATTAAAGTAATGCGTGAACGTTACACTGTAATGATCTTTTTTCATTAATTATACCATTTTTAAATAAGCAATTGTGACATTTGCTAAGAATATTCAATAAATTGCGTTCATACCACTTTACAAGAGAGTCATATCAGGAATACACGTTTTCTATTTCAGTTTTAATATATTGTCCAATTACTATTTGCTCTAGTACTAATCTCTTCAGATATAATTAGTTACATGTTATCGATGATAACATATCTATTTCAGTTTTTCAATGTTAAATGTAGAACCATCAGTGGAAGGACTACGTGTAATGTTTGTGATTACAAATGTATCCTCTAAAATGTTCAAATGAAACATACACATGATAGGAGATTGTTAGTACCTAAACCTGTCATATTGGGTCACACTTACCGGATGTACACGCGCAGCTGTTTTAGCAGTCCGTGTATACATAATAAGTTTCATTCGACAATTTGTGGTACCGATAACAATCGTTTACCGATTCTTTACAGGTGCATTTGACATTTTTGATATTACTAGTTATATACACGAATACATTTAGCTTCATGCGTTTTTGAATTGTATATTATATAATAATAGTGATTTTTGTGCATCAAATAATACATCCATTTAAAAAACAAAAGATAATATATTCATAAAATGCGCAACTTTATATCGACCATTTGACATGCACCGATATACTTTGATTCAGTACATACTTATTTTCGTATTACATGTATATCGTGTTACGTAATAAGATATCCAAATCCGATTATTATCTAAAGGCCGTCGACGTAGTTGTGATGATTCGAAATTTTGACATTTAGCTCATTGAATAACTTTACTTTGTTTTTTGGACGTGGTTATTCTTTAACTAGTTGGGTGACACCTGAAGGATGTCACAGAAAGAATGAAGCGTAGTGAGGGGCGATAACTCTGTTTCAGCAGTTTTCATAAAAAAATCGCTCAATATCTAAATTTCAACCAATGAGAAGACTGTGTTAAAGGTTGGGCCGCGGGGCCGAGTGGTTAAGGTGTCCCAACATTTTATCACTAGCTGTCCATCTCAGGGATGCGAGTTCGAAACCGACGTGGGGCAGTTACCTGGTACTGACCGTAGGTCAGTGGTTTTCCTCCGGGTACTCCAGGTTTCCTCCACCACCAAAACCAACACGTCCTTACAAATATTGTAAATGACCCTGGCTTTTAATAGGACGTTAAACAAAAATAAGTAAAACTGTCTTATTGCCAAGGAAATGAAACCCATAAAGTTGAATTTGCTGTCCCATAATACCCCTATTTCATTGAAATCGGACAATATCTAAATTTGGACCAATCAGAGGCCAGGAAATGGCGACCATTTTGGTAAAATGTGAAAATGAGGTGACCAGAGGGACCGGTGTCCCATGATGTACCTACATATCAAATTTCATCAAAATTGGACAATATCTTATTTTGGACCAATCAGAGGCTGGGAAATAGCAGTCATTCTGTTTAAAAAAAGTTAAAGTGAGGTTACAAGAGTAACCGGTGTCCAATGATGTACCTATATACTGTACCAAATTTCATTGCAATCAGACAATATCTAAATTTGGACAAATTTCCTCGAAAAAGATAGGATTAACTCTTTCAGATAGGAATATCCAAGATTTTATGGGAATTGGCTCGCCCCAATATTAATCTTGGAGAAAATTGTTAATAAATCACACTTGCACGAGGAAAATCCCATTTTTGTATGAATTCCCCAGTGGAACACAATGATACAAATGAGAGAAGGAAAATTGTTTGTTTGACATAGCCATTTCTTTAAATTGATATTTCGAGACTTTCCCCATAGTTTAAAGTCAGTATCAGTGTCTTTGTCAGTGGTCCGTGTCGAGCAAATTGGGAGATTACCAGGTATCTATTTTTTTTATTCGAAAATTTTGCAACTTCTTCAGTAGTGTTGGGAATCACTAATAAGTTCATGATCAATCATCATCATATCGATAATTGATCGATCATGAATAGAACTTTAGGGAAATATCTACAAAAGCATTAATATGAATTGTACATTATAATTACCCAGGTAATTTTATATCAAGAACAGGTGAGCAAGTTATCTCCCTTTTTCTATCACAGATGAAAATTAGGTAATTAGCACGTTTTAAATTGTCTTATGTGAATTTGAACAATAATTCATGTAAAGGAAGCTTAACCATGCATAATAAAACATGTTTTTATTTTTAAATACCTTTTTTCAACCTTTTATCAGGTAGCAGTGTACACCAGTTTGCCAATTTTCTGAAAATTAAGTGGCAATTATCTCTTACTCTTATATATATTTGCTTTGTTAGCTTTGTTTATCACCCCTTGAATAGCCAGCTGAGTCAGTTTGAGGCAGGGTCTCCTTGTAGTAGTTGGTGACTACCTGACTGAACAACATATAAGAGGCCCATTGCATGCCATCCAGAGCAATAAGGGTAAAATGGTTCTCCTTGTAGAAGTTAGTGACTACCTCTGAACAACATGCAGGAGACCCGTCTGTCCACATGCCATCCAGGAAATAATATTTTCTTTTCAAATAAATGATTTAAACTTCTTGTAAGGTAGCAGTGTAGAACAGCTTGTCCGGTTTCTGAAAAAATAAGTAGCATCTTTAAGTCTGAGGCTGGGTCTCCTTGTAGTAGTTGGTGACTACCTGACTGAACAACATATAAGAGGCCCATTGCATGCCATCCAGAGCAATAAGGGTAAAATGGTTCTGCCCAAAGACACAACCACGACAGCACATACCGGCCTGATTGTCAGCTTCCCTTTTCTTCTGCAGGATAACTGTTCAAACTTTTCTATACTTCTTCTATATATATAATACTAATAAACTTTGTGTATTTGGTTTAACGTCCTAATAACAGCCAAGTTCATTTGAGGACGTGCCAGGTTTAGAGGTGGAGGAAAGCCGGAGTACCAGGAGAAACACTACCTGCCTACGATCAGTACCAGTTAACTTCCCCACGTAGGTTTCGAACTAGCAACCCAGAGGTGGAGGGCTAGTGATAAAGTGTCATGACATATCTTAACCATTCGGCCCTTCAATAATAAATAATTAATAAACTATCTTACAGTAAAAATTGTGGAAAAGTTGTTTCTTAATATCTAAATGGCTTGAAATTGAGAGAATAGTTCTACTAAATGAAATGAAAACCATATTTCATACAAAGTCTCAAAAACATTTTAATGAAGTTTTTTTTTTAAGTAGAACATAGAGGGTAATTACTTGCGGTCTAAGGCTTGCAATTACAGTAACTGTTTAAAACTTTTTAATTCTTATTTGTCACAGTTGCTATTGTAAAAGATGTGATAATTAAAGAAAATGGTGTCATCCCAATATCAAAATATTTGATATTGAGAGACTAGTTCTACAATATGAAATTAAAATCAGATTTTATGTAAAGTTTCAAAATTCTGAATTTGTTTCTTCAGTAGAATATAGAGGGAAATTAAGTGCGGTCTTTGGCCAACAATTTAGAACACCCCTCCTAATGTAAATATATGCATATGGTGGTGTTGGCCTAAAAAAAGAAACATATAAACTATTTACATGTACACTAGTCCCTGTGTTACAGTATTTTACCTGTGTGGAGATGACATTATGAAGAAGCCTATTTTGTAGAATGGTTATAAATTAAAATCCTGGTCATTGTTTGAATTTGTCGAATAATTTTCTATAATACCTTTATATAATTAAAGTTTAGATTCAAAAGATTTTACTAATTGCTACCTGTGTGCAGATGAAATTTGGGAGAAAAACTATTTTGTAAAATAGTGATAACAAAATATTGGTAATTCTTTAATTTTGACAAGTAGTTTTCTATAATACCTTTTGTAATAAGTTGAAACAGATTAAAAATTCAAAAGATAAAACAAAAATACAACATGGTCCCACACCCTAAATTAGTTAATTAAATTAATGTGATATAACAATTGACATAATTTTAGTAAAATTTTGTCAGAACAGGTTTCTCGCACATGGTTTTCTTTGGCACATGTACATGTAAGCAAAGAGTTGAAATATGTTGATATGGAATTGATAATAAAGCAACTTATAGATATATGAAAATTGACTAATTCATGAAATTTCAAAGTCAACCATTTTGTAAAATTGTGATAGCTAAAACCTGGTAGCTCTTTGATTTTGTCAAATAATTTTCCATCTTATACTTTTTTTGTAATAAGTTAAGAAATTAATTTAATTTTAAAAGATAAAAAAATAAAAAATGCATGACACCCAAAGCAACATAATTTTACTCAATGCAACATAATAATTGACAATATTTTAGCTTAAATTTGTCAGAACAGCTTTCTTGCATATTGTTTTCTTTGGTGCATAAAAGTGAAGGGTTTAAATATATTTGAAAACTTATTTCATATATTTATTAATGCAAAAGATGATATAATTTGACACTGTCCTAAGAACCATCTCAATAAAGGGCAGGTCAGAGACTTTAATTTCAAAATTTAAAGCATTAGAATATAAATATTTCATTAGAAATTTGAAAAAAAACTTCTATTACTGAAAAAGAATTGTTCAATATACCAGAGACATATATACATGTCTCTGAATATACTGCTAGTGTGTACTGAAGTACGTGTACAGTAGTTCTTTGAAAGTTCGTGTCATCGTAAGCTAATATGTATGAGATATGATTCTCGAAACGTCGTTGCTCCTCAACATAAACAAATATCAGCTGATCAAGACATCAAAGCATCAACCAGAGACCTATATACTAGTATAGGTCTCTGCATCAACTAACGACACAGTAATTTCATTAAACAAACAATAAAGAAATTAATTAAATATTACATATTTAAACGTCGCCTGTCTCTAAAACGTTAATGAACACGTAACATTTACACTAGGCCTACTGCCAGTACTGGAAGCCTACGACTCAGTACGAGTTTAGATTTGTTATCGAAAAGAATTGAACGCTGGTCTGGGTTGACGATGAATACTGATCCTGGAAAGCAACAAATATGGTCATAGTAGAACAACTATAATCTCCAATGTCACTTTTGATATGAGATGGTATTAAAAAGTCCTGGCCCTGACGCGAAAATGTAATACAACTCACTTATACTGCCTGGAGTTGAACGAGTAAGCGGCGTGAAGTCCCCGGTGTTGTTCCATCCGGAACTCTTCTGGGAATCATTTCAGAGAAAATACCCGATGAGTTCAGGATGGAGTTATTCTACAGTTTGCCTTTATATATGCGGTCAAGCCGACCAAACCAAGTGTGTTAATAATTTTTATTACATATAAACTTCATACGTCAATTTAAACGGACATGATGGTGTTAATGCAGGCTTTAAAAGACTGCATTAAGATGACTCGGGCACAACAAATATAAAACCAGTTCATCCATAATGAATTTAATGCTGATAACTATGTATGCCGATCCGGTCCATCTGTTCAACCGTGCTAAACGGAAAGGAAACACCCGGTCTTGCGTCATCAAAACAGGCAGGAAAATACCCCAGTCGAGTGGAAAAATACTGAGAAGGTCGAAAAAATAGGTCATTTTCAAAACAATCTTGTAACCGTTCTGCTAAAGATATCGAAAAACTAAACAGACTGTTTTCTTCAGGAAACATTTATCTCTTTGTATGTGCATTGTATATATCTCTGGATTTTTTTCTGAATTTTGAGGGCGATTTAAACAGAACCTCTTAGTCAAAGTGACGATTTTGGCATGTTTGACCCAAAATATCTCATAAATACGAATTTCCACAGGGATACCAGATACATCCAGACCTAGATCGAGCCGAGTTTTACAATGGTTCAACAGCCCATCAAAATTGTATGTGCCATTTTTTCCGCTCCCAAATCGCTACAATAGCCGGCAAAAATCGCGAATTAGCTCATACTATCATTACGTTCCGTAAGGAACGATAACTCTAATGAGTTATCGCCCCTCACTACACTTCATTCTTTATGAAATCGACTCCTTGACAGAATAGAGATCAAAATATGAAACCGACTTTTTTGTTATTATAATTGTTGTGGCCTATGATGCAATTTTCTGATCCTTGCATAACAAACTATATTGGACGTTGTTTTAGAAAAGAAGATTCATCAATATATGTATAAAAAACAACCTCATACTCAAAAGTAGTCAGCACTTAATCAAATCATATTTGAAATTTACTGTCACAAGAACGTTTGCTTTTATGAATGGTTCTTTCATGTGCCTTCATTTAGAAAAGAAAACAAATTCCTTCACTTGAAACCGACTCCAATCGAGACTAAATGACTACTCTGTTATTATACTAGAATACTATTAGAATAGTAAAGAGGAATTGTATTAAATATTAGAAAATATGGAAATAAACATGTGATGATGTTAAATTGTGGTCAGTATTACCAGCATAATCAGGTGGATTATCGATAGGTGACCACGTGTGGCTTGAATGATTGATTCAATCATTAATATGTAGCATCATACAAAATGTAATAAATTACCATATTTACATATCGTAGTTTTCCACTGAATCGAATATTTGACATAATGTTTAATTACAAATGCATCAAAAATGGTCACATAAATATGTCGACATACTCAACTTACACTAACATTCAGTTAATATAGTAATGAATAGATTTGCATTCATGAAAATTGAAATGGATTCATACTTTATAAGGGTGGTTTGTTTATTTTTGTATCGTTGTAATCCTCTAATGATAGTATTACCGTCATTTATTTTGTCGTTTGCAAATGTTGACAATACGGAAATCAGTGTAATTTATTGATTGTAAATTAATCTAAATTTGCTAAGTACAGCTTGAATAGCAGCTTCAATGCCGAACATTTTTTTATGTAGCATAGGAACAAATATAAATCACAGTAATATTTATATGGTAAACATATTAAAATTATCTGCTGTCCTGCTGGACAATTGAATACAAGTTTCTAACATATTAGGGCGTCACTGTTATTTATCCAATATGACAGGGATTAAATCGACATACAGAACAATACAAGAACGGCTGTGATGTATGGTACACACACATATAGCACCGGTGTTGAACATATTTTCTCTCATATCTCGTCATCTTGAACAGAGTTTGCCTATGTACATTGTATGCTAGCTACAGAAAAGAACGCGCCTGGAGCAATCTGCGTTCGAGGCGAAAAACTCTTACATACATTCGTCATTCCAAAAAAAAAACCGGTTAACACGCATAAATGTGCCAAAAATCACTTTGAGCATCACCACATTCGAAACAATGCCACTCGAGATTGATAGTGACTACCAATTGAACTAAGAATGGAATCAAATTATCATCTTAGCGCGATGCAGGTACGCACTGCTATTAAAAAGTGACTGAACAATAAAACAAAGAATGCATTCAATAAACTGATCAAATATGTAAAATCGCAAATCAAATGAAATCGGAAAACTTATTCCACGTTAATTTCTCTCAAAATCCTAAAAAAAAACTTCTTTTTCTCGGATGTTATTTTTTTGACGGGCCCCTCAAACGTCGGTCAAGTTACGAAAACTTTAATCGGCGAATAAATCTATTCGTTAATCATTGAACCATAAAATATAGAGACTATGCGTACAAACTTTGTTATTTCATGGTATTTGTGGCAAAAAACCTTCAATTAACCAACTGCAAAAAAAAAAAAAAAAAAAAAAAAAAAAAAAAAAAAAAGGAAGTGTTTGGTAGTGATACGAAAGAAAAATGCTCTTTCATTATGTGTTTATGTATGATATATACTAGCATCAGTTCATGTGCTTAAAAAGCAATAATCAGCCGTAATATAAATATTGTTTTATGACCAATTTTTAAATTTGATGCGAACTTACTCATCACAAAAATAATAGCTAAGAACATGTCAAGATTTAAAGTAATCACGAATCTAGATTGTGATGTCTATTATGAATTTCGTTTATAATGTAAGCATTGATTTTGTCTATCTTGTGTTTCATCCTTATAATCATGAAATGTCCAAAGCTAGCTAAACGTGTATTATATCAATCAGTGATCGCAATAAGTTCCCTTTAAAAACATATTTGAAAATACATTTAATGTGATATGAAATATATTAAATCGATATTTACTAGTATTTGTTTTACTACTTTTGTTACAATTATATGGTTGAAATAGATCATACTTGAGATTAAAAACATCAAAATATAAAGTTTGAATACTACCAGCACAATATCATCGTTATCGATTAAATATGATATGCAATCAATGGATCAGAGAGCCAGAAAGGAACAATACAAACGATATTATTTTACTACTTCTATTATTCAGAATGCAATGACACTGCATTAAGTTACGTGTTTGCTACGCTTTTAGAGAATCAAATAAAGACAACCCTTTAGCATTGTAAACATAATTATCATACGCCGCTATTTCACCGAAGTACCCTGATGAAGATTAAAATAATTCCATTACTATTTTGGTTATCATTAACTTGATCAATTCTTTGAAATCGAGATTTTTCCTACAAATATCCATTCTGAAATTGTCAACTACGATAGGGCATTTCTCTCAAAGCAATGGATCCAACTTTTGAGATATAAGTAAATCAATGCGCATTTCGGCAATCACAGGGCGGTTGACGAAGTTATGTTATGGGAAAGAGGTCAACGTTAATTTCTAATCATAACAATTCGAGTCAAAACAATTTATTTATCGTTGAGATTTTGGCATTTTGTTACCTGGAAATGTGTATGATTAGATTTAAAAGGGACTATACGTGAGGAACATTCAGTAGTAAATGAGTATTGGTGTAAATGTATTAACCTTTATTTTGACCAGCAGAAGTAAGGTTTGTTATCTTTATTCAATGGTCATTGAAGACACAACGATAACTTTCAATACACCTCTTTTACGACAACTTTCAAACAAAGATTTTGGTCCTTTAGTCGTCGCAGTTTTTTATGACGAGAAAAACATTGAAAATGTCAAGGATATGTCTCATTCCAAATAAAATACCCCGGGGGCTATCTGCAGTTTGATGCTGTATGCCTCCTGAGGTCTCTCCGTCGGGCGAACTTCATGTCAGTGGTATATATAACAGATTAGCATTGTTTGAAGTATGAAGTATTATGAAATAATTTTAATAATAACTAAAACAAAAAGATGCATAATATTAAAGTATACACGTTCAGTTTAAGTTATTTAAATCAACTCAATATTTCACAACTTTAACTAACATAACTTATAACTGCATTTATGTCATTTGGAATATACCTTAGAGATTCGATATTTTCATTTGAGATTGTCATTGTATCGCCCGCTTTGTATTCACTACCATTTTATATATACGGTGTACCTTTGACAATCTGCTTTCTATTCAATGTAGCAGGCTATATGACTGAAATTACTATACGCTGATCACAAAAATCCCCAGTAATACGTAAAAAAATACCTTACACTAAGATGTTGAGTGCCAGTTGGTGATTTTGGAGTCGGTAGCATATGTCGCCTAGGACCAGTCATAACACAAATTATGATATGATTTGTAGTGATATTGTGACTTAAATGTCTGACACGACACCACGAATAGCTTTAATAATGCAATAACTTGATGAAATACTAGCGAATTAAATTATAATCGTAACACTTTGGTAAGGTTAACACCGCGATCTCTAATGTATACAAGACAGTGCTGACAGTTCTGCCTGTATTGCTCTATAAAACAAGCGACATGCCTTTTCGAATGGACTGATTTGTCTTGCAAACCTGTATCTTAAGTCATTCCTGATTGAAGATTTCTGCATCTGTAGCAGGGATTGACCTGCTCAGGGTTCAATTCAACACGAAAACGAAGGTGTGTTTTCTACAATTTATTCCATAGTTCCATGAAAAAACCCTACAACAACAACATAACAATCATAAGTAAATGCATCTGTATTATTTACCTTAACAAAGATGTCAACTCGTCCAAAATATGAACACAACTAATTTACGCATTAGGTACAAACACGTTACGGTATAGAAATACTACTATTACAAAACTCTGAAGAACTCAGTCGCAATCATATGATCACGACACAAGAAATTTACAACGCTATGTACAACAGAGCGATATCAAACTACTTATAATGCAACCAGATGCTACTTGATATATCGTGACTTAATCACAATTATCACACACTATGATATTTACACAAAATATGATAAATATAAAAATATCCTTAGAGTTTACAATATTTATACTAAAAACACGAAAACCTACCTCTTCTTGGGGAAGCGGGTTTACCAAGGGACGCAACCTGTGTATGGCGATGCAGCATGGGAAATCTACAATAATTAAGATTTACTCTATTAATAACAAAGTATAGAAAATCTGCATTTACTAGAATCTAGAAAATAATAGTTTTGACAAAATACAAAAGCCGGCACATCTTTTATATATAATATAAAAGATTTACAAAAGCTTCAATAAGGAAGAAATTCAAATTAGCAATCAAACAGTGAAACCAGTGAACAAACTGAGAATCCAATAATACATATAATTTGAGTGTAACATAACTGATCCTATTACAAAACATATTTAAAATCAATGCACATATAATTCTAAATACTACAGTCAAGATAAAACATGATCTGTACTTACAATTAGTCCGAATTTCAAATTATATATCCACTGCAGAAAAATACGTCCGCCATCATAAAAAAAACTATACAGGTGCGTGACAAAGAATGCGGGGGCTCGCGCAATGACCACTGGGCAGTGAAATAAAAATAGATCTGCCCTTTGACCCAAACAACCGGTTTTCAAAGGAATAATAAAAATAACATGCAGTAACATGATCACAGTGGCCTAAACCCCAATAAGTAAAAATAGATATATAAACCAATTAGATAAAAAATTGGACACTACTACACATCTCACTTTATTTGTAACGGCCCTTTCAAGTAACACATTTGCCAACCATTCCTTAATTATTATTTATACTGATAAAGTAAAAATATAAGGAAATGATAGGGTAAACAAAATATTTTGCAGACGAACGTCAAAAGGCTATACCACTATAATCCTGTCAAACTTGTACATGTTTCTTTTTTTTTTTGAATCATTGATTACATTTATCTTCTTTTATTATCTCGTGAGATTTTAAGAGGCTTCTGACCACATACTATTAGCACACCAGTCCAGTAATGATAATATTTCTACAAAGCTCTTCAAGCATCAGGTCTTTTTACTTCTGATAATATTCCTTTCTATTACTCGTATTTTGGGCTTCGTGGGATAATGCAAAAACAAAATTAATTAAAGAAATATCTGTTACATTTTAAGCTATGATGGAGAAATTATTTGCTTTGTATATTCATTTTATTATTTTATTAATTGGCGACCAATGACAAATGCCATCTACATATGATAGAGTAGTCTGTTACTATGTAACCAAATGCAATATAAAACCAATCGAAAATAAAAAAAAAAAAATCTTTTGCGATCATATTCACAAAACGAACTTGATCCTTTAGTTGTAGCTAATTTTATGAGAATTAGACACTGAATACGTCAAACATTTATATGTATATTGAAGGAGGTTGTTTAGTACATTGAACATTTTACAATGGTTATTAATATAATTATGTTTTTATTGTTTTCATGGTAAATACTCAAATGTGATTGGTCGAAAAATTCTGTTCATTCTTCTGTGAAAGAAATTCCGAGAAGGGCGCGCAAAATGTGACGTCACAATACGAAAATTGATGTTGCGTATTGATTTGAGAAAAAATAATCCCATTTAAAACCAGTAAAATTGTACATAAAACATGTTTTATTTGATTTTGATTTGAAAATAATTTCCAAAAATTATTTATAAGCGTTGATGTCAATTATTTTTTTTTTAAATTTCATCGGGGTATGAAACAAATTCTGTTTGCAAACTTCTGTAAGAATCCACAACCCGGATTCATACAGTTTGCAAACAAAATTTGGAGGATATAGGGATATATATATATACAGAAAATGACTTGAAGGGTCTATCAGAGATACAAAAATGTGCTTAAGCAGAATCACACCAACGTTAAAATTCCTATCAAGTCAAAAGATATACATATGAATGATGAGAATACACCTTAATTAATTCACCAATATATAACTGGAGTAGGGTGGAGTATCAGTTGGTTTACTCACGACACGTTCTGTGTACAAAGCAACAGGGTATGAAATTATTTCAAGCCGAATTTGTAATCATTTTAGTTTTCTATGATGAATTGAAAATAACGTTATAATTTCACAGTAAGTTTATGTTTATATAACAATTATGTTATATTAAAGATATATACACCCCATTATAGAATACCACAAGATAATCTTCGTTATTTCAAACATTACTCGTAAATGTTGTACCTCCTAAATACTCAAGCGTCGTAATTGTTCATAGTTATAGTTCTAAATTGTTTTTCTGTAGGCTTTAGTGTTAACGTTTTGGAGTATTTCATTCAAACTCTTGAATTCAATATGACAATTATGGTTTATAACGAAAGTTTATGTCTCATATAACACATAATAAACTGAACTATTTACTTGTTAATTATCATTACCTGAAATTTTGGGGGAAAATAAATTAGAAATTTAAATCAACATTTCTTATGGATAGTTACCTATCAGGCTACATATATATTTTCTTACTTCATAACATACTGTCCCATCAGTAGCTGCCGGACATTTTATCCTTGGCTCAACTTTCTATACACATGGGATGTTTTAGAAATCCATTGTTTCAATTGGTTGGTTGTTCCCTTATAGTTAAATCCGGTAGAATATCAAACTATTATAAAGTTTGTGAATCAAATCTCCATATCAGCGGGCATTTCAGACGTAAAAGATGTTATCAATCTTAAAAGTGTTATTACACATTGTAGTGATAGGCAAATTAATCATGGGTACACGTATTGTAATACGGATTTATTATTGGACCGCATCAACGATATCTATTAAACACACCAACATACATTTAATTGCATATAATGCCCAAACTTAATGATACTTCACTAAATGAAACATTAAGTAGTAGCAAAGTTTCGTATATCAGAAGTTTGTCTAGATTTATAATGTACAATTATACCTCATTGCTTCTCTTAACCATTCAAATCCAATGATTGTTGGCTAAAACTTGGTCATTTCAACTATACAGTGTAATATTAAAAATTATCAATGCATATTGGTTTGAGTATATTCGATATGTATAATAGCTATGATGTTATCTTATATAACGCAAAGCAATACGTCTTTCAATTACTATCTTAATTTTTTAATAATTGTAATATTTGCATAATTTAACAAAATGTTAACATTAATCAGTAGATCATTGTAAAAACTAAAAAGAATTCAAAACTTCTGAGATTCCTTTTCGCAAAACTGTTTTACTTTATTTAAAAACACAAAGTTATATTAATGAGCTTTCGCTATAGTATGAGTGATCAATATTTATATACCTCGCTTTTGAGTAAATGTAAGTAATTGGTCAGTAAATCTGAACAGAAGTGACTTCGTGCCTGCTTGATTACAAAAACATAATTTACATTTACAAATCAATTAATTGATACATTACCACAGCTTGATATTAGAAGCAAGATTATCTGTATCAAATAATAGAATAATGATGAGACCTTAAGTGATTCAACAAAAATGAACACGCGTCACCACACAGTATCTGATAAATCATATATATATTATTCTCACCACATTTAAATGCAATTATTGTTATTCTATTAGAGTTATAGATGATTAAGGTACCAACTGGGTCGACTAATGGCGACATACCTAGTTTCCATTACATCGAAGTTTAATATAAAAAAAACCTCATATTCAGGTTGAAACAAACGTCAATCAATTACTGCCGTATCTAGTATATAGTCAAAGGTATACAGTCGAGTACAATATTATCTTATTGAACAGTGTCCATAACGACAAGCACGATAAGATCCTAGATACATTTCTTAAATGAAAATTGTGTTATTTCATTCATTAAGAAGTTAATACTTTCACAGGTCGGTCCAATTATTTTAAGCGCAACGCCAGGTTAACATTTACAGATCACTATAAACTTTTTTTGTGTGAATGGGTGCTAACAGTTGTAAATAATTGAGAAATGTAATCATTTTAGGTGACATGTTCCTATTAGGTTGTATTTATTGTCAAAGATTATCATATGATCGATTCATGGCCTTGAAAGCTGCAACATATCTATTGTCTAGCATTCCTCGGTGAATTATTTTGTTGAAATGCTGACTGATTTCCATCCAAATATTGTACATTCAAGGGTATAGCTAACCGAGCAAACCGATACCATTGCAATATTTGAGGTTTTAATAAATAGATGTATGCTTAAGGACACAAATGGATATCTGTAAATGTTTCAATACAAATTAGGACAATGCTACATAAAAATATCAAAGCTTCTTTTTTATCCGCATTTTGGATACAATCAATCTTAATGAGCATTTTCAAATGCAAATGTATGAGAAAAAAATATTCAATAAAACAACGACTACAATTATAATGATATCAAAGACGTTAACTCTGCTTTTTATTTCAATTTGATCATCATTTTTTTCAATTGAATACAATATGCAGAATGTTCAATTTAATTAGCGATGTCTAATATTATCCATTTTCGATTAACAATATATACAACAGTATAATTCCTATATTCCTTTTCGGTGAATACATATGTTAATCTTATCACAGGATTTGAGAAGAGATTAAGCTGTGTTAATTTATAATTTGAAATGGATCAGATTGTTTTGGATAAGTTAATTGTACAATATCCTACTGAAATGTTGTGTTCAGAATCAAATTAAGTTTGTATCCATAGTTAATATTAACATTGAGATGATATAACCCACTCCAAAGAATACTGAGAAATCTATTTCTTACTATCGTATCCGATATGTAACTACTGTACCCAATGTTAAGAGTGCGAATTAAAATAGGTGCTCAATCTCCTGATAATATACCGATCCAAACAAGGAACTAAAATAATAATATCAAGCTATAGTAACCATCCAGTAAAAGCAAAACCAAGGTTATGGCATTGTACCATTACTTATGTCCTAAGTCTTTAGCATGAACAAGTTAAACAAAAAGTACTAGAAAACGAGTAAAAATTCAGTACGAATAGGGATAATGAGAATGAACTACTAATAACGTATTTCAAAGTAATTCAGCACATTCTGTTACTTGCTCAAAATCAAACGAAGTAATAGTACAATAAACACATGATTAATTATTTTAAAGTATCATATCCAGTTAAATATGTAAATGCAACTTGTTTATGAGTGTTCAATACATTCGAACTCATTTACTTGATATGTAGACTCAAATTTTACAAGACTCGTTGTACATTTTTGTATCTTTTTAATCCTCTAATTATTGTATAACTGTCATTCCTTACCGATTGCAAATGTTGCATTGAGGCGACACACAAATCATTGTATTTGTTCTCGATTGCGAATAAATCAAATTAACACACGTGCGAATAACTGCTTATAACATTATCATCTCTTCCGATAAAATGTATTTATAACATCGTACTGTCATCAAGTACCGATTGTTTTTTTCAAGATCATTGAAGAGTGTAATAGCATCAACAAAACTTCTTAATTTCTGTCCTTTATAAAAGGTGTTACCTTGTCGACTACAGTGCTCCGTACATTCAGTAAGATGATTAAATTTACAGAATAATAAATGAAGTCGTACTTGACTGTAAATATACCAATGCAAAATGTAGGACAAACAAGGAACTATCAGTCACATCAAAACGTCGAAGGTAAATGTTTCAGCATTGGGACATATTATTATGCAAAGGTTTAACCGATTACATCATGTGGACATTTTTCAAATCTGCTACTACCAGTTTATAAGCGTGATTACTATGGCATTAAGTTATTAATAATTCAGTTTACATTCTTCGTTTTAATTGATAAATAATAATAAAATGTTTTTTTTCTTGAGAATAATGTCTTCGGTACCATCATATACAAAGCTTAAGTAACACACCTTTATCAAACCATACATATCATTTATACTTACTAAAATGTCGTACCGTATTTAAGATCTGCACAAAAAGCAAGAACAAAGAAGCCACTGAGGAGATGGATCAATATTCGGGAAGTCAACAAATTCCGCTTTCACTTTCAAAAGAGCAATGTGTTAAAAATTCAGCAGTAAATTGCAAGTCCAGAGGCGTAATTACTATGACTTTACGTTGTTAATGGTTCAGTTTACATTTATAATTCAAACTGATAAATTTCGTAATTATCAGGTATTTCCGGTAACAATAAGGTATTTAATGACATTATATCCTTAGCTTAGCCAACTAAAATATTGAAACCCACATCCCTCGAGCCATATATTTCATATTTGATAACTTACATCTCAAGCTGTATTTAATGTCCAAAATAATCAAAGATAAAGATACGTGATTGATAAATGTGTTATGCATGTTTAAGAATAGGATAGACGGATGTTTATTCATCAATGTACTGTTCTAGGATATATCATAATTAACATCAACAACTTTTTATTTCATTTTCACAGAAGTGTGATTAAAAGGGTTTTTTCTATCATAATTATATTGTATAGTGGATATAATCACATTCAAAAATTGTAATTGAATGCTACAATGAATAGTTAATCCAAAAGTCCCTTTCTTTCCACATAATTTGATCGCTGTAGCACAACGCATGATTCCCTGTAATATATCTCGTTGGCTAAATGACGGCATTGATTATCATTTCCTATGTTTTTGAAGCTAGAATGTTTGCCTTTCGCAAAGCATATTTTTATTTTAAGAAATAAGCAAGGTAGGACAATGCACGTTCATCACATACCAAAGCGTTATGCATGTAGTAGTCAATGTATATAAATTATCATTATATTTTTAAGACAGTGCGATAAAGAAAGCAGAATTGCAAGTCCCATGACGATCTCTAAACTAACATTTAATTCTGAAACGCCTCATATTTGTGAATGCTATCAAGTTTAAAAGAAGTTTGTTGGAAATATTAGCAAACAAACAAATTGTTCCCGGGTGGACATACAACACCAAACACTCACGTCAAAATTTGAAACAAAAAACTCTCTCTCTATCTCTCCAACTACATCACATACACAGGAAGTCAGCAAAAGTTACAGCAAAATAAATATTGTAGAACATCTGGATCCCTTTGATATCCCATACAGCTTTGCTACACTCAGCAGGCAAAACGATTTTTGAACAATCAGTATACATCACAAGTTTGAATACAAACGCTTGATTGATAATTAATTAATAATGTACCAGTAGTTTAGCAAGTAGGAGCGGCTAAAAAGGATCCGTCAAAATTTCGATCGAATTATTTTTCTCGCCCGAGACATATATGATACAATATTTAGGTATCCTTCACAATTTAAACGAACGTTCAGTTGAAATCATGCATGCTCTTTCTTAAAACTTCAGGGGTTGGGTCGCTATCAAATCACAGCGATACATCCGTCACAACAACTGCATCGAAGGAACACGTGCATTGCACATGGTACCAGGAATATTGATATGTCGCTGACTATACCCGCATCATAGTCCCTTTCGATAATTGATAGTGCTGTAGCATTCAGCATGATTTAAAAAAATGTTTTTCATTTAGCTCCTTTTGATCGGCGTCATAGATATTTTGAATTTCAACTTACAGTAACAATTACACTGTCCGAAAATATGAAAGTAAAATAGATAGGACTTCACATTTGAAAAAAATCTGTTGAAGAACTAAGCTGCCTTAAGGTATATTCTGTCACTTCGGGATAATATATATGTAATTAATTATATTATTTTAGAAAATAAATCGAAATGAAGTTATTAATTATGAAAAACCAGGGACAATATCCCAATTAACGTTGATCTGTATCACGGATACATGTATACATATCCTCGATACTCCAGAAGTTATGTTCATTCTAAGGATAGCGTATTGTGATCGTTAAGCATTTCGCGGTTAAACCCCGCCTACTCGAAGAAAGAAAAGAAAAGCCACCTTTATTATGCGCCAATGAAACGCTTGTAGTTAAACTTGTTCGACACCCCATCAGTAAAGTTGTCCTTAATGGTCACAGAGCTTTGTTGGATATCAAAGGGATCCAAAGTATTTACCACCAATTCTTTTGCTAAATGATATACGGAATAGTTATAAATCACAAATGACATCATTAGTTCCAATTCTACAGACGCCTGTTAACGACAATATTGTTTTGATGGTGCTATTATTTTCTTTTAAACTCATCATTGGTTCATTTGAATATTAGTAGGTGGTTAGGTATTATTTGGGTTTTTTTTCCAACTAATTAACAGGGAGGACACATGTTTTATATCGCAGTGACAACATCACTATTATTCCTTCTTTTCAAAGGTATATTGATATACATCCCCTCCCCCCCCCCCCCTTGCAATTAAAGCCTAGATACTAAACCTATTTATTTTAATTTTAATTAATATCTAGTTAACCATGTCACAGCTTTACCAAAGAGCTCATCACATCAATTATGGGTTCCAGGTACAATTTTCGCTCTGATATTGTCCACAAAACAATAAAAGATAACAATTGAATAAAATAATCTTGGCAAACCTGTGGAGATAGATAGTATTAAGAAAATATGTTCACGTACCGCACTGTTCAAACATAATGATGCTTAAATGCAAGGAATATAAAATGTATACCGTAGATGATTGTGGTCATAACAAATAAAACCAGACCTCAGGCAAACTTTAACCAATGACGGTTAAAATGATATATTAACAATGTCTTATACAATCAGAGAAGTGATATGCTAACAACGATTGCATAATCAGGAATAGTGTACCTATGATCATAAATGGCGTATCAATACCGAGTTGTCTTTACCGATCAATTACCAGCTCGTGCATGTGGTAACTATGCCAATAAGTCATTGCTGATTCCGTTTGCATTCCCCATTTGTATTGATCTATGCAGTACACTGTCTGTGCAGCCATTACCTATAAGTATCCTTTGACTAAAAGATTGAATTAGATAGCCTTGATGATAATGTTAAAACCATGAAATATCATAATTGGTGTCTTGATATACATGTACCGTGCAGATGTGGTAACGTAGAAAGATATGATTTAGTTATGATAATTTGATATTAAACTAATTCCAAGGTTTGGTAATGTGAAAGCGGAGTAAAATAGTATTGTAATTTCTTAAACATCACAATGACATATTGAAAGATCATCACACAGGTATGCGATCCTCATTGACCAGTCATTATAAATGGAACAAGAGAATGAAAAATACATTTACTATGACTATTTATATACAGATACAAAAGGAAATGATACACTGCGAACTACGTATATAATTTCAATATTGACATTGTATGTGCATGTCGAGTGACATGGATGCATAAAGCTGTTGGGTTAACATGTTTAACCTTTTTTATGAATAACCGAAAACCTTCTATCAGCAAATAATCGATTTAATCAATTACCACCCATTCCATTTCTTTGTCAGCGTTTGTGCCTTTCTATGAAGCCTTCGGTAATAAAAAAAAACGTTCTATAAATCGTTAGGGTGCACCATATTGCTCAAAATCAATGAGTAGGTAGGTAAGAACCAGTTCAAGTACTGGAAAAAATACATTGTTACCAAACAACCAGATCCACATATAAAAATGTGCAGAACGTCCAAGGAAAATATAGAATTAAACTTTGAATATAATATGCAGTGATTTTGGAGGCTTTCAAATGCAAGTCACGTTTAAAAAACGGAAATCAAAATTGGTTTGAAAACAATCATTTTGCATTATTTTTTTGAAATACATGTAGTTGATTAGTTTATTCGGCACTATATCCCATGTGTGATTCCATTATTATAAATGGATGTAAATATACTGCCTTTAGCCAGCTATACACATTTTAAAAAATAACACTCTGTAATGGGTCAATGTTTGTAAACGATCTTTAATGACTCAGGGTTTTAAGGAATATAAATTGATGTTTAACAATCAACATCGTGTTACAGGAAGACTTTTTTTTCACATGGTGAATATACCTCTAAAAACAGTAGTGTTCTGCTTATATTAGATCAGACAATACGTACCAGAATCAAACCTAGTTTTTTTTCTGATGAAATATTCGGTCACCTAGAGTAATACCTTACTTCTTTATAATAACAATTCAAATTGTCTTATAATGTATATATCAGTATATCAGATGCTTAAAAGCAATTAAATTGAATACTCTATTTGTTACATTAATACCATTTATGCACGCGCATATGCAAATAAGAAGTACATAAGGTACACATAAGGCTACCAGAAGGTGACAAGTTTATTATAAAAATAGAAAAAAGGTTTATCACTATATTTCAACAAAACTATAAGAATGGAAATTTGACCAATTTGTCTATATCTCTTACCAACTATCACACACGCCCGGAAGAATTGGAATGGCTCGTTCTGATACCCAGTTGATACCGAATTCGCCGCCAAATTGGCGATAAAACTACTTTTCATTAACTAAATTCGCAAATAGTGTATTCAGAGAGTGTTGTAAAGATAACAACGCCATTAGTGACATAGCTATTACAAGAATTAAAATAAAATAAAGTGGAACAATTTATGAGATGCTGGTACATCATATATTTCAAGATAACTACAATGTATTCCACTTGTCCTGTAACATTTGTCGAACAACATTCAAGTTAGAAATACAGCAATAATGCCTTTATTTTACAATGAATATCGTTACATATTTTTACAGGCTATTACCATTAATTCATTTTTTCTTCAAATGGAAGTCTGAAATCTATTGAAATAGTAGGAAATCATGAGATATACTACCCATCACAGCTTTTTTTCCGATGTGTTTGAAGAATGCACGTCCTGTGCACCTTTTAGTGCTAATGTTTCTCTTTTTAAAAAAAATCAAACATAACACTCTATAAATATTCGGGGAAAAGGCCCATTATCGTTTTGTAAGCGATTTTTTTCTGCTTATTCATCGCAGAGAGTATTCAGGTGCCCAGCAAAAAGTAAATCGATGAGTTTTTTTCCTGTCTCAAGTTCGATGCTAGATACGAGGTTGCATTGACTTGAAAAATCTCAGCTTGTATTCAGATATTTGAATTCCTCGTTATTTTCTGTATATAAAGGCCCCAGATAAACGAAAAACATTGGTAAACGATTACATACGGATGTATCATGTAGAACGCTTTCAGGGCATGCATTAAAGTCGGAAGATTAATTATTGAAGTACAGAGTAACAACAATACGCCATGATTATTAACTTGTATTGCACTTTAGATTAGGTGAGTGCTTCATAAACTGTACATTTCCATAAGCTGTTGTCATATAACTCAATTATCGATATATTTTTCTGGCACTTCATTAACTGTAACTTTAGGATTCCATTTGCTAGGCTCATATCAATCAGTTATGGATATATATTCATAACACTCCATCAACTTTCAATTGGCTATGATTAGGTGATTCGATTTAGAAAAAGCAGTCCCAGTACTTCATAAATTGTAGCTATACACTTCTGTTATTAATGATGTTAAATCGTGGTCATTGATACCAGCAAAACAAGGTACGATTATCAATAGATGATCACGTGTGACTTTAATTGTTATTGCAATCATCAATATGTAGCATCACACAAAATCTAATGAATCACTGTGTATACATGACTTGCAGCATTAAGATGATTCGATTGAGTGGCATAGTTTTCTTTTATTCACTGCTGATTCAAGTAGTATCGGGTATGCACGGGTGATTTTCAGCAAACATGATCAAGTGTAAGTTCGCCGCACCGTGACGAATGACTGACCAGTGTTTCTCTTGTTCACATGTAAATATATGTACATGAATGGAAGCCACAATTAAGCGACGTTGAACTCATAAAATTAGTCTTTTCCATGGCAGGAATATGATGACACTCTGTATTTCATTTTAATCATGACCGGACTACATAATTAAAAAAAAAAAAAAAAATGAGTGAATTTTTAAAATAACTTTGTATGTATCGTTTTTTAATTGAAAATGCTAAGCCTTGTACGTGATTTTACAGTTGAAAAATAAGAGGGTATGTTTGTGATCCGACTACACTTGGCCCTTGTACTATGGTTTATAAATCCTTCAATTCAGCTTGAAATTTTCGCCTTCATCTCAAATTCGCCCTATCTTCAAAGGGCGAAAATGGCGAAAATTAAACGGGGGCGAAAATTACCAGGTATACAGTATTTCATCAAGTATTGATTTCCTTTTTTTGTATTTGGTTGTTAAAATGTTTGCTTTTGTTTTGTTTTTGTCTGTTGATGAAATTGCATTTACTGTTGTATTTTTTTCTGTTTCAGTATGAGGTGAGTATCCAGTTACATTTATGTCAGGAAAGTATACATCTACTTATTGTCCTCCTCTCTATCATCTCCTTACACACATTAACTAAGTGCGTGTTAACAATTATAAATTTCCATTGAAAAATATAGGTGTTACGTAAAGACTTAAAGCAGCTGACAACAAAGCCAAAAATGCAATCAGACCCTTCTGACGCAGATATGCACTTTTCGCTGATAACTCAGTATTGTATCATTATCTCGTTGTATCGAAATCAAATACAAGAAACACAACACACACAATGGAATTCCGCGGGCTTTATAAACACATAGACTAATTAAACCTTAATCGAATTAAATATAATTCAATACTGATAGTGATGACATTTCTTACAATTACAGTTAAATTGGGCCCCAATTACTTAATAACTTGATAATTTTTGCTTTTATAATATAGACCCATATTTGGTTACAGTGTATTAGGGGAACTGTTTATACCCAATACTAGTTTTGCTTGCCTAGTCTGTTATGTGTTATCAATTAATTTTCTTTATTTTATTGCATACGAGTCAATCTTAACTAAGCTGCTATAATTATCATATGATGTGACATTAAGTTTTCCAAGCAAATTGTTGGAAAATAGAATATCCAAATCAAAATAGGTATGATAATTTCAATTGTCATATAAAGAATTGCTGTGTAGAAGTTAATTATGACATAGGTATATTTTATTGATATATTTATTACCTTAATAGAGATATCAATCTGTTTTTTAATGAAAATGAGCGTTATGTCAAA